>NW_016910197.1:183967-186889 GCF_001483705.2 Eufriesea mexicana
TACTCTTCTTTAGCCGAAAAATCGTCGAGTGCAAAGGGTTAAATATATTTAAATACACAAGTTAGTGAAACTTAATAAATACTGTACACGTTTCAAAGGACTCACCGACACGAGAAACACTCGCAACTCGCCGGGCTACCGTGAACAGTGTCGCCAATCTTATTCTTCGGCTGCAGCTTCGAGGATTTTCTATAACAAAAAGAGAAAAGAAATCTTGATACTAGAACGATGTATATATATATATAAAACCATGCAATAATATACTCGATCGTGACTTTCCACGTCGCGAAAGGAGAAGGTAAAACCCGGTATGCTATGGAGGTGGTCGTAGACGCCGTCGTCGTACGACGCTGCCTTAGTTTTATCGTGCAGCCGCGCTTATATCGCGGTAATATCTTGCCCCGGTAAATGAAAAAGTTATTGTTTTCCATTCTACCCCTTCCCCCGAACCACCGGTCCTTCCAATCCCTCCTGGCTCGTCCGAAGTTCTTAAGCGTCGGAACAGACGAAAATCTCGCCGACGCTGCCTCGCGAAAACGTTCCTTCCACGGAGAAATTCGTATTACAAGCAAAACACCGGAAATTTTTTGAAGGGTGACAATTTTAATATTTGTCGCGGGACCAGTGGAGATTTCGAAACTCTTTCTCGACGATACACTCGAGAACACTCATGGATTATCGCGAATGACTGTCTTTGGAATGTGTTTTTGGAAATTGGGAGGAATTCAAAATTCAAAATTCAAAATTCGTGTTAATCCTCTAGTGTTCTCTAGAGCTTTCTAGTATTAAGCCTTTGACAGCCACGCCGAAATTTTATTATTCAAAGCATATAATGGCGAAATAATAATAAATTGGTGGTATATGACAACATTTTTACCTAATGGAGCGTTTATCTTATTGGCGGTCACGTGTAATCATCGTGGCGCATTGGTAACGGTTGACAATTAACTGTCAATTTTTAGAATTGTAGGTGGTCAAACGCTCCGATCACCAATGATCACCGTGGCGCCTTGGTAACAGTTGACAATTAACTGTCAATTTTTTACAATTGTAAGTAGTTCAAGCACTCCGGTCACCAATAACCACCGTGGCGCCTTGGTAACGCTTGGCAATTGACTAACTATCAATTTTTACAATTGTAAGTAGTTCAAGCACTCCGGTCACCAATAACCACCGCGGCACCTCGGTGACGGTTGACAATTGACTGTCAATTTTTAGAATTATTGGTAATCAAGCACTTCGGTCACCAATGACCACCGTGGCGCCTTGGTAGCGGTTGACAACTGTCAATTTTTAGAATTGTAAGTAGTTCAAGCGCTCCGGTCACCAATAACTACCGTGGCGCCTTGGTGACGGTTGACAATTGACTGTCAATTTTTAAAATTATAAGTAATCTAGCGCTCCGGTCAGCAATGACCACCGTGGCGTCACAGGAGGATTCGTGGCCAGTCATATATGACCAACGTGACAGTCAAAGTGTTAAGTGTTATCTAAACCATGAATCGGGAAAATTTTGCCAACTGGAGATTTATTTTTGCATTAAATTAAATACATCGGTAATTACCATAGTGATTCGAGTTAAAAGTCTGAGAAAAACGATTTCTCTCGAATTTTGCATCGCGGAAGAACCAATGCTGATACTTCACTGACACACTAATCGCAACTGCGGTGGAATCAATTATTTCCTGGAATTAATCCATAAGACGTAGAAGCCAGGATCGTACCGGCAAACGAAGGTACCCGAGTATCCGTTTCAACTCTCTCCCTTTATCTCTCTCTCCCTCAAAGAGACTTAAAATTTCTCCAAAAAGCACCAATAACGCTCCGATACCTCTCCCGACAAGTTCGTCCCGGTAATTAGTTCCTCACGTCAGAAAATGCGATTAGTTTCTAAATACTTTCATACTCTTTCCTCATAAACTACGGAAGGAAGTAGAACCAAGTCCGACTGAGATCGTGGGATTATTCCTCGTTACGAAGAGAGAGAGATAGAGAGAGAACGGCCTCTGTATCATTGTTTCATTTAATCCTGGTGTCTTTATCATAGAGGCCATAGTCAGTATTGCGGGGACCTGACAGCACTGAACCCCTATGATTGATATCTATCCCATCCTCTTCTCTGCTTCCCTACATAACCGCCCTCCTTTCGAGTAAACTACTACACTGCATATCCCCCTTTCGATTATATCGACCACCCACACACGTATGCATAGACACAGACGCTGTGATCCCAGGTTCTCGTGTTCGAGCAAGCCCATCGCCGTCACTGGTCGATACGGCTATTATGAAAATTGAAAATAAAGGCACTTTTCCGCTCACGCGTACACGGATTCGATCGACCGCCTTTTTACTCTTTCGAAAGGTTGCAGTAGCCACGGGACAGTTCGGGACTTGTTAATTATTTCTTCCAGCCATCGGTCGCGTGTACTCTTCCGGATGGTCTCCGTTGTTGCTTGCGGGAATATTCCCTCTACCAGCTACACGGCGAATCGTAATATCCTTTGTCATGGCAGGCTACGGGGTTATTACCTTTGTTTCTCTTTCATACGAAAGTCCGGAAAGAGTACGATATTAAATGCGATTTTCGAGGAGATTGGCCGAGCCATTCGGCTATTAGACGCTACTGGATATCGTGCATACCGCGATGAAAGAGAACAAAATCAATTTCTTTTGTGCTCTTGCGTGAATGTGTATCCGAGCTACGGCAAGATTCGCGAGATTTGAAAAAGATTTGGAAAATTACGAGTTTATGCAGCTGCAAATGTATCTGTGATTTGAGAAGTTGATTATTGGTTCAGAACTGAATAAAACAGTTCTGTCAAAACCGTCAAAGAGGAATATACCGTCATACATGAGTATGTAACTGTTGATAAGAGTGAGAAAAAGATAGAAGAATTATCTAGAAAGTGTCAATCAATTCTT
>NW_016910197.1:187427-259167 GCF_001483705.2 Eufriesea mexicana
CTTTCATCCAAGAATTTTTTAAATGTTCGTTTAAAACAAGTAAATTACTTCTCTCGATGCAATTTTGTAATATATTATATAAATCTTCCGAGTCCTTTTTTAAATCATCGCTTCTCGCTTATTCATTCCTCAACTGTAATACGAATAGAAGATCAAATATATTGACAGATAAGTATGTTAAAAGAGTTGAATATTACGATGAACAGTACATAAAATAATATCGACGTGCAACCCGATGAATCCTTACTTCAAAAATAATTTCTTGATTGACACGAAGACTACTTTCTTCTGATCAACCAGCTTCAATAGTGTTCGTATTTCATAATTATTACTCTAGAAAATACTCTCTCGTCTTTCTTTTATTATTATCACTACACGTGTCTTTAAAACGATACCTATATTATATTTATTTGAAAAAATTTTTTAAAAATCCGATCTTCAGATTGCTTCGAAAATAATTTCTCGATTGACACGAAGAATACTTTCTTCTGATCAACCAGCTTCAATAGTGTTCGTATTTCATAATTATTACTGTAGAAAATACTCTCAGTTAACTGTCAATCAATTTTTTTAAGTTTAAAATAGTTTATTGCGAGTTGTTTTTGTTATTTAAATATTTTTATCTAAATATACTAATGTGTTAATTATTAAAAAGAGTAGAAGGTATTGGTGTCAATTTCTATCCACAAGAGCGAGGTCTAGCCTTGACTCGCGAGTAAATGTCCCAGTATTTGGATAAAATATTACCAGGCAGTGGGTTCTCTGATCAAACCGTTGATATACCAGCACTATACATCTTCTTTATCTTACGAGAGCATCGACTGAAGTGCCGTTTCTTTTTATTCCTTCTAACGATCGCGTGAATTTTTCCCTCTCTCGAGCGAATACAATTGTCCTGAAACTCTAGCGAGTGTTTGATTAGGCGAGTCGCAATTATTTATTATACCGATTAGTCTCGTATATCGCGCGTTTATCGTACAATAAGAGCTATTTATTGATAATAATTTCTAATTCCTTGGTCACTTTTTGACTACCCCTTGCTGTGAACCGCGTACAATAAGCGAGATAAAGTAACATGACAGCGAGTAGGTTAATAAGCAAAGAATATCCTGAAATAATTTCGAATAAAAATATTTTCTGGTACAGTTGACTTTGTTTTATGTTGAAAGACCTTCAGAAATGAATTATTTTACTTAAAAAGTAAGGTTTGATGTTGGAGTTAAGATTCCCGCCAGCTCATGAAGATATCAACGTCAGGTTATGCGATCTTTGAAACTTTCAAGCAACTACGCTTTAACACTTTTCCTTTCTCCATCAATTTTTCTGTTCATATTCTAGTTATCGCGAAGAAATTCTTTCGTGATATCGACTATTCGTGAATAATAAAAGTGAATTAACCTTGAAAGAATTGATTATGCGAGGTATGCAAATTAGACATTTTCTTTTTTCGACGAATCTTGAGCCCAGCTTTTTAAACACCGTGTATTTAATTAAGAAATAAAGACTAAATTGAATTTGTTATGTTTTATTTTTCTGTTTTTGGTCTTTTATTGTTCGGTTTTACTCTTAATTTGTTACTCTCATAGTAATTATAGTAGAATTAAGGACATCTAGATCCTCCTTGCTTTTCTTATCCCACTCTCGTATACTCTTTACCTCTGACAATGTACTTTGAACTAGATTACCATTGATTTCCATTTCCCAGCAGTAGAGAATTAAGAAATTCTTGCTTTTCATTATGGAATTACAATTGAATGCAAATAAATCAACCCCAAGAAAATATTCTAAGGAACGATTATGATGTCGAAGAAACATCCCCTGATATCTACAAATAAGCAATAAATAAATACAAACAATGTGCAATATTAAATACATAATATATAAATATATTATATATATTAAGAAATTAAGAAATTTCGGTCCAAAAATTGTCAATCTTTGAACCATCGTATCTTCGTAAAGAAATATCGTATGATGATAAACCCTCGCTTATTTTAAAGCTTGAAGCTTCTATTTTGACAAGTGACCAGTCAATTTTCAAAAATTTTCTTACAGCAAAAAACAAAGTGAAAAATTGAGAGTACTCTGTTTTTAAAAATATTGATATGTACAAACAACTCTACGAACCTTGACCATTTTATTTTGCAATTTATTTTGTAACGAGGTTATAGAGGGATGTCACCCCTTTATATAGACCCTCTAACAGACGGAATACGATATTTTTCCTCGTTAAATTTATCAATATAATAATTATAATTATTATATTGATATAATCAACGCAGGAATTTTTGTTGCTGTTTAGATTTATTAATATATTCATTCTAATTCTAATTATTACAATGAAATAGACACGACGGAATTTTGTGGTCACAATAACCTAGGTTTCAGGAATATACGATGACAAACAGGCGAAACTGGACGCATTCAGTCGTAAGTAGAGCCAGCAAGAGCAATTCGTGCACACGATGGTTCGAATCATACGTATGAAACAATATTGGAAATCACACTGTGAGACTACAAGCACACGTGCTTTCCAGACTGTCAAAGTGAAGCTACGTTTCATTTATTGATACAGGTATACGAGTGTGTGTGCATGGCTAAGAGAAACCAGGGCTGACATGTTCGTGGATAAGTAGTTCCGATAATTGCAACTAGATCAAATATTAATTCTACGTATAATTCTGTGGAAAAAGTATCATGCAACGTGAAACCTAAAATTAATAATTTTCAATAAAATTACTCAGCTCGACTTATAAAATTGATTACCTGATTCAATAAAACGAATAAATTACCATCAATTATTATCAATAATTAATTATCAAATTAATTATCAATAATTATCATCAAATTAATTAATCGTCAAAGAAACAATTTTATATTACTTGCAAGTTATCGTATAATTTGTAAGACAGCTTCGTTCATGACACCAGATTTGCAAAAATATTATTGTTCTTGTTATTTTCTTGAGTTGGACCAACATCATGGATACTTTCAGAGTGACACGAGCGTAAGTTTTGGCGCAATAATAATTCTGAAGCGAGGAATAGAGGAATATATTAGTGGATAACGAAAATAGTGTTATTCAGCATTGAATTTCTACATTTTTGAAAAATCGGGTCTTTGAACCCTGATTTCCCCCGTATGGTCGCGTCGCAGTTCAATTTAGCGATTTTGTCACGGCTCATTTCTGCTCGAAAGGGTAGATGGAGGGAAAGTGGAGAAACAAACATGGCCGAGACAGAGTCCTGGAAATAAACTGATAAAGGAAGGCTGAGTATCGGGTTCGATACGATGAATAGGTGGATGTTCACCCTCCGAAGGGATGATTCGGTTAAAGCATCACGTACCAGCTGAAAAATCGTTTTAATTTTTTTACCCTATTTTTCAATTTGCTCTGAGAATATGACTTTCGTCTAGAGCAGCCATAATGAACCCCTTTATTTTCTCGGGCTATATACATATTTTTACAAAGGAAAATATGTAAATTTATTTTATTATTTAATTATAATAATTATTTATTCATTTCTTTAATTTTAATTCAATTTATTTCATTAACAATTTTAATAAATTTAATTATTTTAAATAATAACGGATGAATTTTTTTAATATATTTAATTTATTCAGTTGGAGAAGCTGTTTTAGGTTTATCATTAATAATCAGAATAAATTATAAACATGGTCATCGAAAAATTCAATTAATTAATTTAAATTAAAATATATCGAGAGAATAATTAATTTGAATTATGGTAATTATTATATTAAAATTTAATTTATATATGATACAATACAATACAATAATTTGAAAAATAAAACTTGGCATCCAAATGCAACTAAGTGTCTATTAAAAATACTGATACATATTCAGTTTATCGATGATCAAACTTTGACTATTTTAGAAAAGTCAGTATATAAAAATTTGAAAACAGAACCATTAGTTTCGATAATAGGGATTTTTTAATAGCGTTTTGATCAGTTTTCCAGTATCAAGTATCGCGTTTTATATTTTTAAATAGAAGAATCCTTATAATAGGAATCTGTTTTTACCTAGACTGGTGGCCTTAGATCACTGGAGTTTGGATCTATAATAGTCACTTAATATCAGGTCAATATGATAGTAATATAATAGTCACTTAATGTCAGGTCAATAATATAATAGTCACTTAATTTCGTTTTATTTTCTATTCTGTATTCTTATATTTTATTATTAATTTTCTATATTATATTATAATTTTATTATTATATTATTATTATATTATTATTGTCTTACTACATTATATTATTATTATATTTCTATATAATTGAAAGTAAGCTATTATCGAGTGATTTATACTCTACTAATTATACTATACAAACATGTATGATGTATACTATCCAAACATGTACGATGTATTGTATGAAGTATGACAAACATTGCGAGGAGGAGCATTTTACTGTTTATGAAACTACTCAATAGTACAGAAACAATCTTCAGTGCCTATTTACAGATTTCATACGATATATATATTTTATTTCCCACAATATATTTGTCTGCCTATAACACAAATCTCGTCCTCCTATACTATCTAGAGCTCATGAATTTAGGGTGGTAAAATGACAAGACCTGATTCCACCTTTAATGCTCACGAAATCCATATTTCTAACATAATAATAAACTAACTTATAAACAGCTGAATAATTAAATAATTATTATCGATATTTATATCCGAGTCAGTGCTATATTTCTCCGTTTTATTTAATCTCGATATGGCCACTCTCCGAATGACACGATGAAATATAGTTCTATTTGTAGACGTGACATTTCCAGTCAATAAAATTCGTCTAACTTATCGTCACGATTGTCCTGGAAAACGTGGATCCACCGTGTCGCGATCGATCTCGCGTGTATCCTTTTCGACTGCAAACTCCAGAGCTCTGCACAGTACCCGATATTCGGCCGAATCACGTTGAAATATTAACACGTTTAGGTTGTCGCACTAATAAAACGACACTGTGTCGATGATCGAACCAGCGTGCAAGTGACACGAGCGTTGCGGCGTTAAAGCGAGACCAAGGAGCGAGGAAAATAAAGCAAAGAAAATATTTTTTCGAACGGTCAACACGGAGAGCAGCCGTCACATCGGACATGCGACGAACATACCTCGACACAATGACAGATTTAATTATCGCACCTGGCCTTCTGGGATCCCGCAACATTTTTCAGTTATTAATTTTAAGGAACATTCGAAAATTTCTCTTAGAAACGTTCGCGAAATGTTCGTTTCATGGGGAAATATCGAGGAGAATTTCTAATTAAATCCGGTAAAAAATTTCTCGAAATTCTGAGCTTCGGGAAAATCCGTTAATTCCTTAATTGCATCGATGAAAAAAATTGTATAATTTAAAACGTTACACTTTCAAGTATATAGATGTGACACGAAATAAATGAACCGTCGCTTATGCTACTCTTGCTTTGTTAGTATTTCTCAAAAATTACCTGACGAGGTATCGCAAATTTTAAATGAACAACGATTTTTAATCTTCAAATGCAAGACCTTATCGTAAATTTAAACTTGAAAGTGTTGTCATTTTGAAAATTTAAATGTCTTTCCTTTCAGCCATTAGAACCCATTTTCTAAACCTGTTAGTATATACCAACCCATAATTCTTATAATTTTCTCTATTTTATACTGAAAAAAATTTAAAGTGTTTGTGAGACCTGAATAAACAAGTTGACAAAACCTCGAATTAGTAGCTCTCATGATTTCTTTGAAAAAAATTCCCGAAAATGTCATTCTCTTAACTCGAGTTAATGGAAGCCATTTTTAAAAGACTCTTGATTTTTCCATCGTTGTTGCGAGACGTTACCACGAACAAAAATTTTGAATTACTCTTGACCCTACTCACTAATCCTTAAATATCCTTAAATATCACTAGTACTAAGAAAATCCCAATACCGAAAAACATTTTCCTTTTACCTATCCTCGATCATCGAAATCAACGATTAGGTACTCGATAGGTTGCGACGAAAATCAGGAAAGTCAGGAAAATCGTGAAAATCACGTAGAGATTGGAAGCTTTAGCAAAAATTTAACAGGAGTTCATCTCGTAATACCGGTGACCAAAACTTAAGCACACCTGCACGTCAGTGCACCTGCATCGGCGCAGAAAGGAATAGGGTGCCCATCCTAGAAGTAGTTGCTCGGGGTGATTTACAAGTCCGTCGCGAGTTTGGGAATTTAGAAAATGCATTTAATCTAAGCGCAAGGAACGAGGATGGCGTCAGCTTTTCCCTCGACAGAAGGCATTCCGAGGAGGAATTGAAATTGCAAACCGGTCAGGGAGACGACAGCCATTTGAGATTAATTGAAATGCTGTGAGGCCCTCGACCATGAGGTTCCTAAAAAGTGTCGTTCATCCACGGGATAAAAATCGTGAATATCTAGCTACATGGTACAGTCGAACTGAACAGAAATCAAAGCTAGCTGAAATACTATTTCAAACGTTGGATACTAAATATAATACAATAAATATTTTATCTTAGATCGTAAATGCATTTTTGAAAATAAAATATTTAATTCCCTATAAATTCCATATAAAATTTCGTCACGAATATTATCAGTAATTGTAATAAAAATGACCCATCATGATGGGAGTTATATTAAATAGAAGCATTAGAATAAAATTCTTCTGAGTTCTAACGATATTCTACGTCATTCGCAGTGGCCTGTCATAATCATTCTTGGCAACTGAAGAAAGATCAAAACTAGCTGAAACACTATTTCAAACCCTAGATAGTAAATATAATAAAATAAATATTTTATTTTAGATCATAAATGCATTTTTGAAAATAAAATATTTAATTCCCTATAAATTCCCTATAAATTCCATATAAAATTTCATCACAAATATTATTAGTAATTGTAATAAGAATGACCCATCATGACGGGAGTTCTATTGAATAGAAGCATTAGAATAAAATTCTTCTGTCTTCTAACGATACTCTACGTCATTCGCAGTGCCCTGTCATAATCATTCTTGGCAACTGAAGAAAAATCAAAACTAGCTGAAATACTATTTCAAACGCTAGATAATAAATATAATATAATCTGTATTTTATCTTAGATCGTAAATGCATTTTTGAAAATAAAATATTTAATTCCCTATAAATTCCCTATAAATTCCCTATAAAATTTCGTCACAAATATTATTAGTAATTGTAATCATGACGGGAGTTCTATTGAATAGAAGCATTAGAATAAAATTCTTCTGTCTTCTAACGATACTCTACGTCATTCGCAATGTCCTGTCATAATCATTCTTGGCAACGTGCAGACATCAACGTTAAGATATGCACGACGCGATTATAGGGCCCGCAAATTGCAATCGAATCTGCAATCCAGTATTAATCCACCGAATCACAGATCCCATTGTTGTAACGCCAGTATTCTATTAATTACATCTTCTCTGTCACGCTCACTTACGTATACAGCAAATCGTTAATTTTCAAAGATAGCATATCAGAGAATTCATTATCTACCGCTCTTTTGCAATTATCCGGACAACGATACGATTGTGCGTTAATGGAAGCACGCTTTAGGGAACAGCTTGTTTGCTTACTATTCTCCGTGCCAAGGAAATTGCTAACCGTATAACACTTCTTTGACATCGCGCTCACCGATCACTGACGCTAGCCAAAAACCTGTCACGATTTTCTGCTCGATCAAACGACGATCTATTCGAGAATTCACGATTCTTACCAGCATAACCTCGCTTCGATAAATAATTTCATAAATTCATTTACCCTCTCATAAATCCCAGTCAATGCCATTAAACTTTGTCAAATTGGATTCTCTGAGCCCTACCTCCAGCGCCGCGTGCAACTCGACAAAGTATGTCAAGTATCGCGAAGAGTCGAGCGAACAACAAAGGCTTAAAAAATTCCAGCATTTAAGGATATTAAAATTCCTCTCTCAGCTCGTTTCGCGTGAAAACGGGACGAAATAGGTCCCTGGCAGCTATACACGACCGCTTCCGACAGAAGACCCCCTGATCATCCAATTATTTATAGGGCCGAGAGAAAAATCGAGATTCTCGAGATATCCTCGGCAGAGGTATCCCTGGCGAATAAAATTCGAGTCGACGATGTGCAGCGTGACGGCGTCGCGACGCGTCGCGGAGGCGCGGGACGCAGCCCTAAAGACTGGCGAGAATGCGTCGTATAACCTAGCCGCTGTGAGCTTTAGTGGGTGGCATTATAAAATATAAAATATCCGTCAGTCTGGCTCGTGAGCCGCCGTAAACGTTAAACGCGACGCGATGCCGACGTTAAAAAGGCCAGCAAACCATGTGTCAGTGGCTGGGTATGATCCTTTAGTGGCACTGTTAAGGAAGCCATGGCTTCCACCCTCGCTCCTCTTCTCCTTTCTCCTACCAGCTTCCTCTCCACCTGGACGATCTGATTTCAACGATAATTTGGTTGCAAGTTCCACGTCTTACAAGAATAGAATCGATCGTCGAGGCAGCTTCAGTCTAGATGATGGAATTTCGATTCCTTGACTGCAACTAGCTATGATGTTCAGATCAGTGGGTCAGAGTGTAATAAGAATTTAATAGAATATGATAGACCTAGAAAATGTCAGATATGTTTCGTGGTGATCAATGAGAACCATGAAAATCCAGTTTATTGACAGTTTGTAAAAGATTTGGCATCATTCTGACCCTCGCCATTAGATGGATTCCTACCTGAAGGAATTTTTACATAAAGGAGGTAGAAAATCCACTGTTTCCTATATACAGAATTTCCAGACTTTCCAATAGTATCCCTGTCTAAGACAGAGCCTGCTGGTAGCCTTATTGACGAGTCCACTAGCATGCTCAGGTCGAAGCGCATCCCCTCCCTTCTAACCGCTGTCACATCGAGGATACCTTTGACCATCCAACAACAACCATGGAGGAAGAACCCCAAACAACTGTCATGAACGTGTGACAAATATGATGTACCTTGGTTTAATGACAGTCAGTTTTCAAGTGTTATTACAAGTATCTCCTAACACTCTGTCATTAGATTCCGTATATTATCTGTCACCAAATATGCTAATGCAGTGAACCTATCCCCGAATATCTTCCACATCGAAGTTGATGGTACAGGAAGAGTGAATTATCTCAGAAACAGTGTAAGAATAATGAAATGCATATATACTGGCAATAATGAAAATCTAACTAGCGATCAACTTCAAACTTTGGCAGAGCACTTGAACGACGATCAGTTCCAAGCTTTGGTGGATCACTTAACCACCCAGCAATTAAAAACTCTCGCTCAGGTGTTAAATAACACGAAACTAAAGATTATTGTTCCTATCGCGTGACGTCTCATTAGAGCACCTAGAACCATCGCGCGTGTGTTCACAGAGCACCCGGTATAACGGCGCTCGCGCCTCCGTTTCATCGTATGGGATTCTAATGTTATACGAGCTGCCATGAAAAGTGGCCATCAAAGAAATAGCGAAGAAACGGTGCGGCTGGTGGTACGGTCGCGAAGGAAACGACGTCCCAGCGCGTCGTACGTTTTCGAAGCGGAGAGAATTAAATGCACCCGCGCAGTTTATCGCCTAGGGAGGGACGTTAACTGGAAGCGTATATGGTTTCGATTTTCCCATTATCCTGCACGGCGTATGCACGCGTCTATGGTTATCGATTTAATCCTATCATCGAGAAAGCCAAGCCGCCGGCCGACTCATCACTCATCTCCACCGTCAGTCTCCAGAAATATCAATCGCGACGCGATGACGTTAAACGACAAATCGGAGGGTCTTTCCAGGCCCTTCGTGCAATCCGGACTACCTAGCACCTAGGCAGGACTACGATCTATCATGTGACGAAAAAAAAGGAGAGGAAGGAAAGCGTTGGAGTTTAAGAATCACTTGAACCGGGAAGACAGTGTCAACTACACCGAGATTCTATATCCAAGATTCGTTCGTGACAGAGTTGGAGTTTCGTGACAACAAAAATTGACATGAGACGAACGACCTGTTAGGCTTGATTGACATTACGAACCTACTATATTTCTCGAACGAAGTGTACATACTTTCCAGGCCCTTCGAGCAATCCGGACTACCTAGCACCTAGGCAGGACTACGATCTATCATGTGACGAAAAAAAAGGAGAGGAAGGAAAGCGTTGGAGTTTAAGAATCACTTGGACCGGGAAGACGGTGTCAACTACACCGAGATTCTATATCCAAGATTCGTTCGTGACAGAGTTGGAGTTTCGTGACAACAAAAATTGACATGAGACGAACGACCTGTTAGGCTTGATTGACATTACGAACCTACTATATTTCTCGAACGAAGTGTACATACTTTCCAGGCCCTTCGAGCAATCCGGACTATCTAGCACCTAGGCAGGACTACGATCTATCATGTGACGAAAAAAAAGGAGAGGAAGGAAAGCGTTGGAGTTTAAGAATCACTTGGACCGGGAAGACGGTGTCAACTACACCGAGATTCTATATCCAAGATTCGTTCGTGACAGAGTTGGAGTTTCGTGACAACAAAAATTGACACGACGCGAAGGACCTGTTAGGCTCCATTGACATTACGAATCTACTATATTTCTCGAACGAAGTATACATAATTGAGATTCGACTTGGAGTCGTGAGAGGGACGCAGACCTTATTAAGTCCCAAAAGAACGAAGTAATTCGATTTGATTTCCAAAGGCGTTTCTGCATCTCTGACTCGATATCGGGAGCGGCATGTCGGCGAGGCAATTACTTCCTTCCCGGCGCCATCTTGCAGCCTGGAACATCGGCGGAAGGGGTGCGTAGTACTTAAGGAGTCGTACATATTGCCACGTCGCAGGCACACCTTTAAGCGTGGAAAGTTACGATCGCAAAGGGAGTTGTTCACATCAAACAGAATCGCGTGCCTTGGAAATCGAATCGAACGACGTGGTCCTTTTGGGGTTTAATAAAGTCCTCACCCTTTTGAGTAGATCGCATCCCCCTGCCCCTATCCCGGTTCTTCCTTGGCCTCCGTCTGCTAGCTTCCTTCTTGATACGTCATGGAATGTTCGGCCAGAGAAATTCGCAGAAATCCCCGAGGCGAGTCGAGTGAGAAAATAAGTTGGACATATAATTTGAGAAGCTACAGGAAAATAAGCTGTAGTAGAACTTCATCCCCGACAGCGTCAAAAGGTAAAGAAAAGAGGACGACAAGGCCAGCGGACCGAAGATGAAAGGGTCCCCTTCTCTTCTGCTTGACCAGGCTAGACGAAGGGTTTGGCCGAGGAAACAGATTAAAGGTAGATAGAAGAGAGCAAGGGTTAAGTTAATTTGATCTTTAGACGAATTCGCGAAAAACTGTCACGCAACACGACCGTGATTGCCCTTAATTAGGATGTAATTCCAGTTATACTCGCTGTGGGATTTCGCCTTAATCAGACATAGTCTGTTGCCATAGTTTCGTCCAGATCGAGGGAACGAGGTTTCTTTCGCCTAGCCTGCCTCGATACCGGGGATCGATCAGAGGAATCTGATAATCGAATTACTTGCTGGCCATGCGACAATACTTTCGAAGGTATCGTCTTCTTGATGGAGTTTATCTTCGAGATTGAAGTCTGCTGGGACAGCTGCACGAGACGCGTGATTTTCATTGGACTAGCGTTGACGTTGAACAGGGTGGACATATTACACCGTGGCCAATCAGATCTGCATTCATCCCTGTATAGCCGAGGAGCTTGTACATGGAAGGAATGCGGGTTTAGCTGGACATAGTGTAATAGGTTCATCGTCTTTGACAGGTCGTAAAGGCAGATTACGCGAATTTCTGCTATTGACTGGACTTGCGTCTACAAATAGAATTATATCACATTGTGTAACAGGCAATGAACAGGACACGAGACTCAATGGGATACAGGATAGATATAGAACCACTGTTAACCGTTTAAGACCTTTGCCTTATACCTATTAAATATAGCTTACAATTAGCTTGAACTCTGGCTTCAGCTACGATTCGTGTTTCTAAGATTACTGAATGTCAAATATGTATACCTCGATATTGCAAGATATTGCAACTTATTTTTAGGGTTCAGTGGGTTTTGCATGAAAAATGAAATCAAGTGTCCATACTGTTTTTCATAAAAGTGTCATGAACATTTATGCCACGAAAGCATAAATATACTGATAATTAATAAAATTGTATAAGTTTTTTAATTTATTGTTAATAACTAATGAATATTGTTAATAACAAATTGTTCAAAGAAAGAATTTATTAAAAAAGTAACAAAAATTGGCGAATTATTGACCATTATAACAGAAAATAATTATTAGCGGAATCGATGAAGATCGGGAATTTTCGTCGATCTTCGGTCGATCACCGGCTATATAAAGGACGTGCCACCGTCGGACCCGTCATTTTCCAGTTTCACTTCGGACTCGACGCATGTAAATTTTAATCCAAGTAGATTAATGGTGAGGATAAGATAACCGGTGGTCATTGGCTAGCCAATAGCCAATCCACATGTTCACTCCGCACACATACACACCACCCACTCTAAATAATTTAATAATACTTTTTAAATTATTTATTTATTTAATTTAAAAGAATATTTCTCTTATTCCATCGTTGAGTCTTCATGCCCACTCCATCCATCTTAAACAATTTAATAATAATTTTTTAATAATTAATTTATTTTATTTAGATCTTTTTTTAAATTTCTTCGATTCAATTTCCACTTTCATTCCATTTCTTCCTAATTCATTTTCTTTCAGGTCTAATCTATTTCTTATTTTTGTTTTCACAGATTTTTGAAATTTAACTCTGAACTAACTTTTATTTTATATATATTCCATATTTATTGGTAATTTATTGCTATTCATTTCAAATTTATTACCAAAGCACAGCTTCAGCTTTATTCACTGATATTGAAAAGCGGAACTTTCACCTTCGCGACGATACTAACGAGACCGATCGGCGATTAAGTAGCTTGGAGGTCGTTTTGACAGACAAGTCTTTACGTCGTTGACGAGGAAACGCACAAAGAGGAAATGCCTGGCAGCAGGTAGCGGTTGCTGGCTCGAGAAGAGCGGAAGGGACCTGCATATTAGCGAGCGGAGTGGCCACTGGTGTACATGTACAGAGACGAATCTTTATGTACTCATCGAGCACATACGCGTATATACATGTGCAATATGAGATAAGCAGCTCGAGGTATGAAACCCCGGGCTGCAGGGCCAACAAACGTTGGGACCAATGCTGATTCGCCGTTTCCAGGGAACCATGGAATCCGGGATGTCAGCCAACCGGTCTAATTCTGAATTTAATAAACACATACCTATCCACGTGCGTCGCATCGGGCGTGCAGATGTTTGACCCGGTATAGATGCAACGGTGCTGCTTGGTCCACGATAGATAATAAGCACGCGAAAGGGAACTAGCTATGCCAGCTACGTGGACGAAACATGCATTAAGGAAATTAACAATAAGAGAAAACGTCGGTCGGAAGATAGAGAGCAAGATTTTTCGTTGTATTTCACGGCGCAACTTTGAAACGAAACAGGTTAATTTGCTGAAAGAAAATAACCTTTTGCCGGTAAACGTGAAAATTCATCCGTGGAATGGAGAAATGTTTCGCAGCGTCAGCTAAAGGGACACGGTTCCGACAGACTTTGGATCTTTTCTCGCTAATTTTAATTTATTTACGAACTAATTTTACCGTAGACAAAGGTGTATTAATGTATCTCTTTCCCATTTCCCTTTCTTTTTCAATGTATCAAACAAAGATTCCAAACGAGGAACAAAGGCAGACGATAGATTTGAAAGATCATGATCTTGTTCCTCATAGTCGGCGCGATTAACCCTTTGCAGAAGATGTCCCCGCAGCGGGGACATTCGCAAGTCGAAAAGTACAGAAAACTAGAGAAAATTAGAGAAATTAAAAATTTGGTATATTTAAGTATTATATTAAATTTTGTATATTAGGTTTTCGATTAGAATTTTTAATCCTTTGCACTCGACGATGTTTTCGTTACAGAGAAATAGCAATTCGAAGATCTTCTGTCATAAAGCCGAGGATATTTTTAAAATGGCAAATAAGAAATCGCATGCAAATTAAGACGTAGAATTATTTTACTTCGACATTGCACGCATCGTTAGGTAATTTTGAATTTCATATATTAATTAACATCGATCTTTAGAATATAATTAAACAGTGACTGAGAGGCGCCTCTCGAATGCAAAGAGTTAATATTCATATATTGACTTTAATTTCTGCACAGAAAAGTAACTGCGAAACGCTAAATTTGCTCTGCCGAAATCAAAGGGTTAATCAGTGTTAAAATGGTGAAATCAAATACAAATTTTCATAGCTAGCTCCCTAATTTCTGCTTCACTTCAAGTACTGCAAAATCAGTCCTCTATTGTGTCTAGTAAAGTCTAAATTTTAACACGAATTATTCATACTATACTATAACTATTTCTGAAAAATTAATTGACGAAATTGTGCTAATTTTTACTGTTATTTTTAATCTAGATTTATTTATTAATTTATAGATTGATTTATTTTAGAAACTGTTATTTTTATTCTAGACCGTCCAAATGTCAGTTTTCACAATTGTCAATTAACTCCAAGTACCAAATAAGAGATATTTAGAAAATTCGTTAAAAATTTGTTATGTTTATAAAAGAAATTATACAATTAGATTTTGGCAATAAAAATACAGAAATGCAGGAGAGTTTATTTCCCAAGCTTCCTGCAGAATAGCAATTATCAGCTACCCCGATGGTACGAAAGAAGAAAATAAAGAAGCGACCCTTAAGTAGTTGGGAACGATTAATAATCGACAACGGGAACGTTCGGATTCATTCGATTCGGGAAACTTTAGTAATTACTGATATTCTCACGCGGAGCAAACGGACGACGAGAGAAACATTAAGAAGCGAAAAAAGTGCAGAGAAACGAGATTTCATCGATAGGAAGATAGATTAAAATTTGCTTAATAAATTAAACGATTAGTCGCACGAGCGACTTGCCTTTTTCAGACGAATCGCGAAACCCTGAGCGTTGAAACGAATTAAAGAGCTATTTGCTCGAGGAACTTATACAGGGGGTGTGAAAGGTATTCGCGCAGCAGTCAATTTCGGTGAAAATTTAACAAAATATTTTGAAAATATGCATGCACGTTGTTCGAAATCTCAAATTGAAATGGTATTAAAAATGAATCGTTCATTTACAATTTTAATTAAATTGTTAGTACATTATCGGTACACTATTAGTACATTTAAAGACCTAGTCGATATAGTTAGTGTACTCGATTCAAAAATAAATTATCGTCCTAATACTAACATTGTGACAACGATGTAAACCAATGGTTAAAAATGATCATAATAAGGGAAAAATTTTAGGAGAGATTTTGGAAATTGTGAATAAACCATGGTACACGATTCAAGGAATCATTGCCAGATATGGAGAAGGAAAAATTTGATAAATTATAACAAGTACACGAGGAATAATTAAATACACCTGCAGATGGATAATCGGTCAAATAAATATTCGAGACTTTTGTTAATATTTTTACGGAAAATACAAATAAACGATTCATTTTTAATGACAATTATTCGTCAAATTTCTTAGGATATGTATACGTTCACGATTCAAGAAGTCATTGACAGATATGGAGAAGGAAAAATTAGAAAAATTATAGCAAATTGACGTACACGAAGAATAATTAAATACACCTGCTGATGGATAATAGGTCAAATAAATATTAGAGACTTTTGTTAATATTTTCACGAAAAATTCTTCAAATTTCTTAGAATATGTACACATTCTTCCATAGTCCACGATTTAAGGAATCAGCGCCACATGTGGAGAGGGAAAAATTTTAAAAATTATAGCAAGTTGACATACATGAGGAATAATTAAATACACCTGCTCATAGATAATCGGTCAAATAAATATTGGAGACCTTTGTTAATATTTTAATGAAAAATACAAATAAACGATTCATTTTTAATGACGTTTATTTTTCAAATTTCTTAAAATATGTACACATTCTTCCATAGTCCACGATTCAAGGAATCATTGGCATATACGAAGAGGCAAGAATTTGAAAAATTATAGCAACAATTGACGCACACACGTAATAATTGAATACACCTGCAAATGGATAATCGGTCAAATAATAATATTCGAGATTTTTGTTAATATTTTCACGAAAAATACAAATAAACCATTCATTTTTAATGACGTTTATTATTCAAATTTCTTAGGATACGTACACGTTCTTCCATGATCATTTTCGTCTAATAAACGAAGTTTTGTTAACTTTTTCTTTCAAACCGACTGCTGCACGAATACTTTTTAAGCCATAAATGCATTCATTTTTTAAATCCTCCTTCTACAGTTGGCTCTTCGTTCTCATCGCCCTGTGGTATATTCCATCCAGCGTGTTACGCGCGTTTTAAAAAATCCATCCCCGATTATTATCCACCCTGATATTCGCGCGGCACCCAAGGTCGCCGCAAACTCGCCGCATTAATAGTTTTACGCGGCCAGTTTACGTTCAGACCACCTTTCAACGTATAAAACTTACGCCTCGACGCGAACCCCGTCGTAATAATCCCGAACAAGCTGGCCTAACTTAAAGTTACGCTTTACACGTTCATAAACGCGTTTAAATAAATTCCGCTGCCGCAACTTTTCACGCGAAACGCAATTTTATTCTTCGACGATTCCCTTATTTACATTAACCTAGTCCAATTTATCGTCCGATCAATAATTAAACTAATCCTAACTCGATTCGTGTTTGTCAAATATATATTGGGTTAATCGAAAATTCGTGCCGATTTTTAAGGAAAATTAAAACGCGGGAGATTTAAATTTTTGGTACACCTTTATTAACTTTTTGCACTCGAGAGGCACATTTCGGTCGCCATTTAATCAGATTCTAAAGATGGATGTTAATTAATATATCAAGTTTACAATTAGCCAACGATACGTGGAATATCGAAGTAAAATAATTCTATTTAATTCTTATTTACCGCTTTAAAAATATCGTCGACTTTATAGCAGAAAGTCTTAGAATTACTAGTTCCCTAGAACGAAAACATCGCCGAGTGCAAAGGGTTAAATCATGTAGGTGCCATTCTGTTCTATGACCTCTGTTCATCTTTCAAGCAATTTGAAAATTCCGGCCATCTAGAATTTCTCAGGGTTCAAAAATTTCCAAAAATTCATAACTGAAATGTTTTAAATCTCTAAAAATCCATAACTGAAGTCTTACAAATTTCCAAAAATCCATAACTGAAGTCTTCCAAATCTCCAAAAATCCATAACTGAAGTCTTCCAAATTTCCAAAAATCTATAACTGGAATCTTCCAAATCTCCAAAAATCCATAACTGAAATCTTCCAAATCTCCGCAACTGTTGCAAAGAATTCCTTAACAGTCGTCACAAATTTGTCTAATTAGACCACTGGCAAGCACTCCCAATTTGTCAGAAGAAAACTAGTATACGGGGTCCCTAAAATCTGCCAAACAAGATGGGACCAAGTAAATCTTCGAAAATCCCTGAAATTCCCCCGATTTTGAGAAAAACTCTCGACCTGACATCTTCGGGGTCTCACAGATACCCAGAGAAAAACTCTCGATCTGATATCTTCGCGGTGTCACAAATGCCCGAAGAAAAGCTCTCGACCTGCCATCTTCTAGGTGTCAAAAATGCCAAGATAAAACGCACGAACTGAGCAAACCACGTTGCACAGAACATGTCAGAGTAAGCACGAACATTGAAAACGAGGATACTAATTTATCTGAAGATTCATTTCCCGATGAAGCCGACAATTGGTCTCGAAATAACTGAATTCAGTGACAACGGTTGTCACAGACACGGTTGATGCAACCTGTTCCTCAACGTCGAAAACGCTTGTGTAACTGTGGTGGGAGTTAGAACCAGAGTGCGCGGAGTTCTCATACAAACAGCGGTCTTAGGTTAGAAAGGGTTAATGAAAGTCGTTGAAGAACGGTGAGAGAAGAACGACGACATCGTCCTCGGAAAGCCGAGTACGATGGAAACAGGCTTAAGGGAATAAGTAAGGCGCTACCCCGCGTGGGGTGCAAGAAATAAGTAAGAGGCAAGCATGAACGTGGCTGCGGAACGTTCAGCCATGGAACCGGGGGAATTGGAACAGATTTACTTGGCTTTCGGCCTGCCTTCCCTGTTATATCACAGACGGGCCACGGACCGACATCAGAGTCTTCTCGTGGAGGGTACACGCGTTCCTGGGGTGGAAAAGAGGGTCGCTACTTTCATGAGTTTCTCGTTCCTCGATTACACCCGCGCATGCTTCCTCTGTGCTCTCTCCGCCGTTTAGATATAGCTCGTCGAATTCGCCAATAATTGGATGAATTTCGATCCGCGCCGGCAGTTGCTTATGGATCGGAGCTCATCGATCATCCGTACGTCACGAGGCGTTCGTGGGGGAGAATAAATCAACTTCCGTGAACTTGTATTTAACCCTGCTACGATATCCAAAGTTTCTTTCTCCCACGACCGGGCCGCGGTTTACTTTAAGCAAAATTTCCCTGCCTCGTGGAAAATAAGACGCTCGAGCAACCACCTCGAGTTAGAAAAACTGATTATTCTTCGAAGAAAGTTGCCACGAGAGTGACAGGATTTTGGCGAGTAGGTCGTGACTCTTTGGCAGAGTGTTAGGTATGTAAATGAGAGACACTCCGATATTTAGAGACAGAGTGTTCAGCTCAGCGAAGACTATAGTCCAATCTCTGCAGTGCTTGGGTTAGGCTTGCCAATTAAAATTAACACCAGAATCAGAATTTTAATATCACACTTTTTGGACTCCATCTATGACAGCTACCCTCTTCCATCGAGGAAAGTTACCACGAGATTGACAGGATTTTGATGACTAGGTCGTGACTGTTTGACAGAATGTTGGGTATGCTAATGAGAGATGCCTCGATATTTAGAGACAGAGTGTTCAGCTCAGCGAAGACTATAGTCCAATCTCTGCAGTGCTTGGGTTAGTCTTGCCTATTTAAATTAACACTGTAACTAGAATTTTAATATCACACTTTTTGGACTCCATCTATGACAGCTACCCTCTTCCATCGAGGAAAATTGCCACGAGATTGACAGGACTTTGATGACTAGGTCGTGACTGTTTGACAGAATGTTGTGTATGCTAATGAGAGATGCCTCGATATTTAGAGACAGAGTGTTCAGCTCAGCGAAGACTATAGTCCAATCTCTGCAGTGCTTGGGTTAGTCTTGCCTATTTAAATTAACACTGTAACTACAATTTTAATATCACACTTTTTGAACTGTATCTCTGACAGCTATCTTCTCTTCAAAAGGCGCCAGGATCTCAATATTTCATTGTTCAAATTCACAATCTTGAGCAGCCACGCTTCATTTCTTTAAACACTGTTGAAAGGTTGGAACGTTATACATATTTGAATGCTAGGTTTTGAAAGTAAATGCAAGGGAACACTTGGGCCTACCTAGCTGATGAATCAGAATAAACAGCAATCTAGGATTCAGGCCCAATGTTCAGAGTGATATGTAGAGTGCTTATTGGAGGATAAGTGACCTCGTCTAAGTGTCTAGGGTGCGTGATCCACTGATAGCGAAGCGGTGAGAAATGCGTGATTAAGAAAGAGAGCATGAATATGAAAGAAGACATAGTCCAAGCATTAGGTTAGTATTCGGTCTTTTGACGCAACTCTTTCGAAGAAAAAAGGAAAAGGAAAAACTGACCATCGCAATAGAGCTTGTAATTCTTTACGAAAAGAGCTTAGAGGAACGGTAGAAGATGTCTTAATCTTTTACTCAATTTTTGTGACCGATGACTATAATCACCCGTAGTAGCAAAGGGGTTAACAATCGTGGGGGAGGACTCCCCACGTATTAATTATAATTGTATCTCTATAATTGTATTATGCTTCTTATTTTTTCTCTCCTAAATTAAAATTACTATTTCGCTGAATACGCGTGCACTGTGTTCTTTAACCCTAACTCTACAACAGACACGAACAAAACGTTGCTATTTCCATCAAAAACGACCGAGAACAGGCTAGTCCTACTATGAAGCAGGACTATAAACTTAACTTTATCGCATCACAAAACAGAGACTCATTGAACTAATGAACGCGCGTTTCGATTCAATCATCGAAATGAAGCGAGCCACTTTTGCCACGACGATAAGTTCCTGGCCAGATCACCGTCGGGTTTCCTCGCTCGTCGGGAAATTAAACGAGAGGAGAGGACAGTCGGAGAGTCGTTTAGCCCAGTCTAGAATATATCACGCGAATAGACGTTCAACATCCATTGCAAAGCCTAGCTTGCTTCCGGCTTAACGGTGACTTTGCACGAATGTTCGCGAAGTCAGACCGTGTTAAACGCGGTTGGTTTCGGGGAGAGGCTGGTCTGATCGCCGCTGGAAAGAAGTTGGATGGAAAGGAGAGAAAAAGGAGAAGGAACATGGAGAAAAAGAGAAACAGAGGTGGCAAGGGAATAAAATCGCCCGGATCCCACGGATTTTCGGATTTTATGCTTCTTAGGCACCGCTTCGATATGTCAGCCCCTGAATACTCTTCCTCTCTGCTATGGCAACCAACGTACACCCCTCTGCATTGGCTAGTGTCCTGCATGCGACTCCCTTATCGTCTCAATTCCTTTCAGACTATCGTTTAAAGACGATTTATGGTGGACCGTGCTTTCCTAGAGAAAATACTAAGAGCCCAAACTATATGACAGCAGTTTGATTACTCGCTGCTCTCCAGTGTCCCGAGAAAGAAGTCCACCTAATCTCGCGATGTTCTAGACCTCTCTGTAATATTTTCGCGGAATTTTCGAATTTTCAAGACAATTTTCAGACTCTTGCGTAATTTACAAGGTGATACTTGATTGAAATTGACAGAACTTCGTTGGAGATTAAACATTGCGTTACAAGGACTCAAGGCTAGTGTATTTTGAATCTCGTCGTAATTTAGAATTACGTGGAATAATATTTCAAAAAGAAGGGATTCTAAACTGCGTCGAATTAATTCCTACAGACGACAAGGACAATTTTGTTGGTCTTACGAGTAACTGGAATGGTTTAGAGCTAGCAGGTAAATCGAAATAATCTTACATGGGCGAAATCGGGACCTTTGTCTAATGAATAGCAAACGACCACATACATTTCTGGATAATACGCCATTACTGCTTTTCTGGGTAAGGGATGTACTACTACGCTGTAGAAGCCAGCAGAAGGATCGCTGTATATCAAACTGTATTTCGTGAAAGTGGTTACCTGCGAATCACCAGAGTTAAATCCTCGGTTATCTCTCTTGAAATTATTTTCCTCGCTTAATATCGTTATCCCATATGGTTCATATACGAAACGAATTCCTGAGATTTGTATTTAGCTATGTACGTCGAATCTTTACCAAAAAATTACCAACTCGCCAAGAATTAGATTCGCGTAAAATTCCAAAGCGTTATGACGAGTTACCGAACACACTAGCGCCACCGTGGCTCGTATCTCCAATAAATGTCCCGCAGGCATCGTAAGTATAAAATTATTGTTATTATTATTGTATCGTTGTATCATTTTCCAATTTTACTAAATTCTGGGATATCCTCGCTACTATATCTACTATATCCCTTTTCAAAATGTCGGTTCAACATATGTATACGTACAATCACTTGTTGAATGTAGCGAATGTGGTACAAGTGTACCATTTATAATACGTTAATAAATTTTGCATCAGTGTCTATGAAATTCGTAATAATCTCGTACTAATGACTATGAATCGCTATATTTCTAGATCAATCCCTCGATTTATGTTAGCAAAATCGAAATTGGATCTATGTTGCTCAGCCACCTTTTTAAATCCTCTTGGCGAACGTTGTAAGGACTGCAAATGGTTTAAGTCTTTAATTTTCTCTTTATCGTCCGACATTAAAAAGGCGTGTCTTCTATCCCGCCGTGTCCGAAAGACTTAACCTAGAATTTAATCGCGGAGATTTTCTCCTCAGCTCGCAGATGGTCACACGAAGTCGCTGATGGTTGCAAATGACGCGAGAAGACGTGAAAATCTAAGCAAATGGCAAACACGCAGAGCTAACTCTATCAGAAGCGCAGGTAGATTTTCGCGATAAATTATTCGAGTTATAGCGTATTCTACAGAGAAGCGTGGGTCTATGTGTGCACGCGTTGGAATAGAGGACATGTCAGGCCAAACCGCAGAGAAGCACGAATGGGTAAGAGAAGTTTTGAGGGCATCGTGAGGTATAGAAGCTCATCGACGCGTCAAAGTGGCTTCCGCCAATTCCATAGAAAGATAAGCAACCAGGGGTTCTCAAACCATTTAGTACTGCCCTTCCGTGACACAGGAAAATCTTCACTTTTGCTCTATAATATTCGAACAGGAAGATACATTCCATGGTAAATGATTTAATTTATTAAAAATAGGAAAAATAAAATTTGCAAACCTTACCATTCGACTAAAAATTAAAATTGCAAATGTTTTCGACACCCACTCGCAGTATTTCCATTCATTTTTTAACAAATTTAATGGTTTACCATATTAAATTAACTAATATTAAATTATAAATACTATATAATAATTAAAATAATAATAATATTATTAAATATTAAATTATACAATATTAAATTAACCGAATTATGGCAAAAACGCGATGAATGATCGATTTTCATACGAAATCCAGTCACGATTTTAATTCTACCGGATCGTATAACGAAAAGTGAGACACATTTTCATTTTGTACCACTGGAAATTAAAATTAAATTCTCTTCGAACCGAACTGCCTTTTGTAATTAATATTGAATTATTTTTAAAAAAGAGACTTGGAGATGGATATTTATAGAGTGAGAAATTAATTTGCAAATACTTGCTGAGTAAAAGACTAAATATGCAAATACCTGTAGCAGTATGCAATAGAAAATATCACTGGAAATTATTGGAACTCCTCGTAATAGGAGGGTTATGTAACTGCTATATTGCGAGTGTACATTACGCAACAGTATTATTTGCGTCCAGTCCCCTATAAATCTCATTAGCCATCATTACCATCTGTCTGTAATCTGCACTAAACGAGCTGCACGGATGAAAAAATAGTTAGCCACTAACTGTCAACTCGAATCTCAAATTCAGCTCGTTTTTCGGTAGCTTTTTCAATCCACTTTATCGACATCCACGGATCCTGTCATATTTATTACACGTCGTGCAAAGTTGATATCGCGTTTCCATTCCCCATGGTTTTACTCGGATATCGCAGCCACGTTAATTAGCACAGTTTGCGAGATGATATATCAGGAAATCGGAACTCGTGCGCAATTGCACATAGTTCTACCGAATTTCGAACGAATTAATGACTGATAACGATAAATCGGTTCACAGCCCTCGAATCGCTGTGATCTAGAATCGATATAGATTCTTCGACTTAAGTGGACCCAATTTTAACTTCATTCCAATCGCTTCGAAAACATTTATGACATTTTTCCTGGAAAAATTTGAAGATTAGCAATAAATTGATTCCATTCGTTTCGAACAATTTTGGAAACTTGAAAATATTTAATACTCTATCACTCTGTTATAAAAATTCTTAGAAACATAATTCTTCATTTCAACCCCTGAGAAAAATTTCCTGATAACAACAAAGTTACTCGATTAAGCTTACAAAAATTTTTATTAAAATCGGAAATTTTTGATGAAAGAATTCCCCTTCCAGAAGAAATTCCAGCACTCGAATTCTTTCGAAAATTGTTAAAGTATATCGAAAAATTGACTACATAAATGACATTTTCCCAGAAGGATTTAGGAATTATCAATAAATTGATTCCATTCGTTTCGAACAATTTTGGAAACTTGAAAATATTTAATACTCTATCACTCTGTTATAAAAATTCTTAGAAACATAATTCTTCATTTCAACCCCTGAGAAAAATTTCCTGATAACAACAAAGTTACTCGATTAAGCTTACAAAAATTTTTATTAAAATCGGAAATTTTTGATGAAAGAATTCCCCTTCCAGAAGAAATTCCAGCACTCGAATTCTTTCGAAAATTGTTAAAGTATATCGAAAAATTGACTACATAAATGACATTTTCCCAGAAGGATTTAGGAATTATCAATAAATTGATTCCATTCGTTTCGAACAATTTTGGAAACTTGAAAATATTTAATACTCTATCACTCTGTTATAAAAATTCTTAGAAACATAATTCTTCATTTCAACCCCTGAGAAAAATTTCCTGATAACAACAAAGTTACTCGATTAAGCTTACAAAAATTTTTATTAAAATCGGAAATTTTTGATGAAAGAATTCCCCTTCCAGAAGAAATTCCAGCACTCGAATTCTTTCGAAAATTGTTAAAGTATATCGAAAAATTGACTACATAAATGACATTTTCCCAGAAGGATTTAGGAATTATCAATAAATTGATTCCATTCGTTTCGAACAATTTTGGAAACTTGAAAATATTTAATACTCTATCACTCTGTTATAAAAATTCTTAGAAACATAATTCTTCATTTCAACCCCTGAGAAAAATTTCCTGATAACAACAAAGTTACTCGATTAAGCTTACAAAAATTTTTATTAAAATCGGAAATTTTTGATGAAAGAATTCCCCTTCCAGAAGAAATTCCAGCACTCGAATTCTTTCGAAAATTGTTAAAGTATATCGAAAAATTGACTACATAAATGACATTTTCCCAGAAGGATTTAGGAATTATCAATAAATTGATTCCATTCGTTTCGAACAATTTTGGAAACTTGAAAATATTTAATACTCTATCACTCTGTTATAAAAATTCTTAGAAACATAATTCTTCATTTCAACCCCTGAGAAAAATTTCCTGATAACAACAAAGTTACTCGATTAAGCTTACAAAAATTTTTATTAAAATCGGAAATTTTTGATGAAAGAATTCCCCTTCCAGAAGAAATTCCAGCACTCGAATTCTTTCGAAAATTGTTAAAGTATATCGAAAAATTGACTACATAAATGACATTTTCCCAGAAGGATTTAGGAATTATCAATAAATTGATTCCATTCGTTTCGAACAATTTTGGAAACTTGAAAATATTTAATACTCTATCACTCTGTTATAAAAATTCTTAGAAACATAATTCTTCATTTCAACCCCTGAGAAAAATTTCCTGATAACAACAAAGTTACTCGATTAAGCTTACAAAAATTTTTATTAAAATCGGAAATTTTTGATGAAAGAATTCCCCTTCCAGAAGAAATTCCAGCACTCGAATTCTTTCGAAAATTGTTAAAGTATATCGAAAAATTGACTACATAAATGACATTTTCCCAGAAGGATTTAGGAATTATCAATAAATTGATTCCATTCGTTTCGAACAATTTTGGAAACTTGAAAATATTTAATACTCTATCACTCTGTTATAAAAATTCTTAGAAACATAATTCTTCATTTCAACCCCTGAGAAAAATTTCCTGATAACAACAAAGTTACTCGATTAAGCTTACAAAAATTTTTATTAAAATCGGAAATTTTTGATGAAAGAATTCCCCTTCCAGAAGAAATTCCAGCACTCGAATTCTTTCGAAAATTGTTAAAGTATATCGAAAAATTGACTACATAAATGACATTTTCCCAGAAGGATTTAGGAATTATCAATAAATTGATTCCATTCGTTTCGAACAATTTTGGAAACTTGAAAATATTTAATACTCTATCACTCTGTTATAAAAATTCTTAGAAACATAATTCTTCATTTCAACCCCTGAGAAAAATTTCCTGATAACAACAAAGCTACTCGATTAAGCTTACAGAAATTTTTATTAAAATCGGAAATTTTTGATGAAAGAATTCCCCTTCCAGAAGAAATTCCAGCACTCGAATTCTTTCGAAAATTGTTACAGTATATCGAAAAATATACTACATAAATGACATTTTTCCCAGAAGAATTTAGGGATTAACAGTAAATTGTACACGAATTTTTTCGCGATGATATGCAGAATTATTAAAAAAATTAATAATCGACAACCACTCGAAAGTAATGAATTTGCTAGAATTCGCGTGTCCAAGACGAAGCAGAGAGGATTGTAAATCATTTGCATAAAATTGATCGAACGGAAGGCGAGGCGTGTGGACAGGTCGAAGGAGAAAATTTTCGGAAGCTGTAGAAACATTCTCGTATTGCTGATCCGCTCCTAAATATATATTATGTCTCCGAATTATAACAGGCGTCCCGAGATTATGCAAATGTTTAATCGCGAAGGAGCCCGCTAATGGGAAGAAATTGCAGCGCTGGCGTCAGATTAAGCGTCGCCTCTCAAGGTCCAACCCTGCAGAGACAGCGGGAGCGACCTCCCTAAGAACTCCTTCTTCCCTTAACCGCTCGCACCCCTTTCACGCCGCCGTGCTTGTCGACTCTGCCGAGATAAGGATTTAATTTTTGGCCACCTTTAATCCTAATTCCGAGTTACTCGGGAAACGCCACATCTCTGCGGTCTGCGTTCAACCCCTTTCCCGTTTTTGATCATAACCACGGCCACTGACGAGCCATACCGCCGGATAATCGTTACTTTCAGCCATATTCCATTTTATCAGCGACTGATTTTCCTTTTCGACTCCAGCCTAACGTTCTGCTCTTCAGTCCCTTCTTGTTCCTTTATTTTTCTTTCTTTCTCTTATTATTCATATTATTAAAAATGCGTGGAAGTTAATCCAGCTGTAAAATGATTCGAAAGACACACATTTTTGGGAAGTTCTTAGGCTCGATTCTTTCAGAGCTTTTTCAAAAACCCATCGCCCGTTCAAAACCCATTCAAAAAACCACCTATATGGAGAGTAAAGCCATCTATTTGAAGTAGGTAGCAATTTAAAAATAGCATTCATATAATTTCCGTTAGAAATTTGAAATTTTATTATTTGTAGGTAAAGTATACCAAACATTTGAGACGTAGAATACTTCATCCCACCCAGAATTATAATAATATTAACAAAACGAATTTTCTTTGCTGGAAAATTCGACAGTCGATGTTCCTATATACTAAGCAGAGCTTCAAATTTAATATAGTACTCAGAATCTGTAAATTATTAATAATAGACTATACAAATATTATCAGTAGGTAAAGTATACCAATCTTTTGAGACGTGGAATGTTTCATCCCACTCAGAGTAATAATAATAATAACAAAACGAATTTTCTTTGCTGGAAAATTCGACAGTCGATGTTCCTATATACTAAGCAGAGCTTCAAATTTAATATAGTACTCAGAATCTGTAAATTATTAATAATAGACTATACAAATATTATCAGTAGGTAAAGTATACCAATCTTTTGAGACGTAGAATGTTTCATCTCGTCCAGAGTAATAATAATAATAACAAAACGAATTTTCTTTGCTGGAAAATTCGACAGTCGATGTTCCTATATACTAAGCAGAGCTTCAAATTTAATATAGTACTCAGAATCTGTAAATTATTAATAACAGACTATACAACGAATACTAATTACACGGAAATGACACAAATACATGCACGGTTGCTTTTAATATGCAATTTTATTACACATTCGCATATTGCACCCCGGCCCGTGAAATTGAGACGCTCCATACGGAAGACCGTAATTTCGTTCCTTCAAATAATGGTTTATTAAAAAAAAAAATCAAATTATCGAGCAGTCGTTTATTACGCGAAACAAATAAACGGATGTGTTTCAATTTTGCGAACGTGCGAAGGAAATCGAGTGGATTTCATTTGATTTTCTCGATCGAATGGAACAACAGCAAACGGGGAAGGCGAGTGGCGCGTGATAATAACGAAAACGTCCAGGTGACGGTAATTGAAAATGTTTCACCGTCTAAATTAACGCAAATATTATTATTCCTTCCCATCGCGGCGGCCCGGTTTTTCGAATAATCGGCCGGATGATAATAAGAACCTTTTCTTCGGCCGTTGGTATTTTAATACGTTGTCGGCCGAGCCGGGGACAAAATTTCTTGCAAAGGAAAAGGACCCTTTAGTTTTAATCTCGTTACTTAAATTCCATCAAGGGGATAACACCTATTAATTCGTTCCTAGAATGAACTCGTTAAAGAAGCTCGACTTGATCGCGATATAACTTTGTTAGCCGGTGTGCGTGAAAACATTCGACCACTCTTTGAGCATGGGCCAAAAACAATCAAGGGGTGGTAATTTGCCGCGAAAAATATAGTTACCCGCGCCGTGGAGGAACGTAAAATCGATTGGTCAAATGCTTTAGAATTTTTCATTTCGAATTTTATTTAGCAATGAATAGAGCGTTTAATCGGAACCGAATTTGGCATTTTTTAATTTTAATAACAATTAAATATGACATTGCCAATGCTCTTTATTAATCGTCGAATAGGGTATACAAGGTATTTTATAATAATTAAATATCGTATTATAAATGTGGAATTTTTAATATCTAATAATGACAGAATATAGTACTTCAGTGTTTAATAATATTAATAATAATAATTGAATATAGTTTTCACTGTATTAGATAATTCCTGAATATGATACTTAGATCAAATAATAATTACACGTGGAATTTTCAATGTTAAGTAATTACAGTTAAACATAGTACTTGCTCGATATAGTGTGAAATAATAATTAAATAACTTCCCTTGTAAGTATCGATTAGTCGAATGGTTTCAAAAATGAGAAAAGTATTACGAATTTTATTTCGCAGTGAATAGAGTGTTTAATCAGACAGGAATATGGTATTTTTGAATTTTAATAATAATTAAATGCGACATTGCCAGTGCTTTTTATTAATCATCGAGAATTGTATACTAGGTATTTAATAATAATTAAATGTCGTATTATATGCTCATAGTGTTTAGTAATGGTTGGACATTGTACCTTTGACATTTAATAGTGATTAAATGTGGAATTATTAATAACTAGTAATTACAGAATATAGTACTTCAGTGTTTAATAATAATAATTGAGAATAGTATTCACTGTATTAGATAATGACTGAATATGATACTTAGGTCAAATAATAATTATAGGTGGAATTTTCAGTGTTAAGTAATTACAGCTAAATATAGTACTTGTTCGATATAGCGTGAAATAATAATGAAATAACTTCCCTTGTAAGTATCGTTGAACAAGCAGTAATCATCTTCAAAGCAAACTCTCTCGCAACGGAAAATCCGATGAGTAATAGTCAGTAAGACATCGATTAGGAAAATTTGACAATAAGGGTAGAAATTTCGCAAGCATTGCGATTTATGAACGATACCGAAGCAATAACAACAAAGACACCTTCTTCAACCCTAAGAGGACGAGAAAGTCATTGTATCGCGTTGAAATAAAATTTAATTCATTATTCTACAATTATTCAGAAATTCAAAGATTTTGAAATATTCTAGTACCGTGGAAAATATTCGAGGTGGACACATCGGAGTACCTTTTTAAACGCTTAACTTTCAAAATTGGAAACTTTGAAATTTCGTTGATATTATAATAATTATTTGTTTGTAAATTTACAATGACGGACGCTTCTTTCCAGAGCTTTTACAGGATAAATATTCCAACTATGCTTTAATTTTGTTAATATTTTCTATATACCGAATTTTCTATATACTAAAGCGGACCCATGAGAATACCTTTCTAAACACTTAGCTTTTAAAATTGGAAATTTTGAAATTTCCTTTTCGATTTCGTCGATACTACAAAGATTATTTGTTCGTAAATTTACAATGACGGACGCTTCTTTCCGGAGCTTTTACAGGATAAATATTCCAACTATGCTTTAATTTTGTTAATATTTTTTATATACCGAATTTTCTATATACTAAAGCGGACCCATGAGAATACCTTTCTAAACACTTAACTTTTAAAATTGGAAATTTTGAAATTTCCTTTTCGATTTCGTTCATACTACAACGATTATTTGTTTGTAAATTTACAATGACGGACGCTTCTTTCCAGAGCTTTTACAGGATAAATATTCCAACTATGCTTTAATTTTGTTAATATTTTCTATATACCGAATTTTCTATATACTAAAGCGGACCCATGAGAATACCTTTCTAAACACTTAGCTTTTAAAATTGGAAATTTTGAAATTTCCTTTTCGATTTCGTTCATACTACAACGATTATTTGTTTGTAAATTTACAATGACGGACGCTTCTTTCCAGAGCTTTTACAGGATAAATATTCCAACTATGCTTTAATTTTGTTAATATTTTCTATATACCGAATTTTCTATATACTAAAGCGGACCCATGAGAATACCTTTCTAAACACTTAGCTTTTAAAATTGGAAATTTTGAAATTTCCTTTTCGATTTCGTTCATACTACAAAGATTATTTGTTTGTAAATTTACAATGACGGACGCTTCTTTCCAGAGCTTTTACAGGATAAATATTCCAACTATGCTTTAATTTTGTTAATATTTTCTATATACCGAATTTTCTATATACTAAAACGGACCCATGAGAATACCTTTCTAAACACTTAACTTTTAAAATTGGAAATTTTGAAATTTCCTTTTTGATTTCGTTGATACTACAAAGATTATTTGTTTGTAAATTTACAATGACGGACGCTTCTTTCCAGAGCTTTTACAGGATAAATATTCCAACTATGCTTTAATTTTGTTAATATTTTCTATATACCAATTATATAGTATTTGCTACACAACAAGCCCATCTAATATTCCCATACGTTTTACATTTATATGATAACATGTGACTTTTAAAAAATTACAATTTTTAGAAATAATTTCGCATTGTAACGTTCCACCGAGAATTTATTCTCGGGGCTTGTACACGGATGAGTATGCCGATTTTTGGACGAGAAGCACCGATTATATCCCGTAATTCGCCGGGTCGGAAAGGGTGAAGATCGCGCAGGTAGAGGACGAGTAAGGTAATAAACCCGAAGATAGCACGTTATTGTTCATTCGAGGAAACGTTTGCACGTGGCGTGTAGCACTTTCAGCGGATTAATAAACTCCCGTACGTGTATTAACAGAATTTTCATCCTCATTTCGTCATGTTATATCGCAAGCCGGGCTCCGACTGTGTTCTCTGTGAACGAGCGTTACTCAGTTGTACAAACAATTAAACTAATTGTTAAAGTGATAAATACATATGAGCGCGGTATATTCCTCCCGGGATCGATATACCCCGTGTACACGGGATGTACCTGCGTACGTACTCGACTGTACAACACAAACACGGTGTTACAAGGGATCCTGTGAGTGGCACGTGTTGTTCTTACTCGCAACGTGAGCATACATAACACGCGGTGGAAAACGGTGGCCTGGAGAGAGACAGGAAATGCAGCTAAAGAGAGGCACGCTGAAAGATTGAAAGGAAATGACCATTGCGCCTCAGAATTACCCTTGGAAGGTACTCGTTACACGACACTTTTTTACACTCAGATTCTCGCTGGAAATCACTATGGAATTTCTGGAACTGTAAGAGTTCGGATCCGATATCATTTCTGGAGTCGCAATTTAAAAGGAATTTACAAGAAAGGTTCACGCGATCACTGTGTCCAGCTGGAAGATAAAATTATTGCTCGTGTTTAGTTCATGAGATAAGATTTTTAACCGATCGGTAATAAGCGACAGAAGTATGTCATATTTGCATTGAAAATTCAGTTATTGAATTAGTGTTTTTGATTTAGATGATATGGTTTTACCATTGACTCGGAAAAATTGTTGATCCTATATAGTATTGTAATGGAAGAAAGTAATCAGATAATATGATATCCTCGTTGAAAATTTGACTGTCATGCGTGTTAAATTCGAGGGATACGATTTTTCGATTGACTCGGAAAAATTGTTGACCCTATTTCGATCGATTTGGAAAAATTGTTGACTATATTTCGATCGACTCGGAAAAATTGTTAACCCTGCAATAATCGTCAAAAGTAATCAGACACTGTCAAATCTTGGTTGAAAATTTAACTGTCACGCGTGTTAATTTCGAAGGATACGATTCTTCCATCAACTCGGAAAAATAATTGACCCTATAATAATCGACGAAAGTATTCAGGCAATACCAAATCTTCGTTAAGAATTCGACTGTCATACGTGTTAAATTTAAAGGATACGATTTTTCCATCAACTCGGAAAAATTATTGACCCTATTTAGATCGACTCGGAAAAATTGTTGACTATATTTCGATCGATCTGGAAAAATTGTTAACCCTATTTCGATCGAGTCGGAAAAATTGTTGATTCTATTTCTATCGACTCGGAAAAATAGTTGACCCTATAATAATCGAAGAAAGTAATCAGACACTACCAAATCCTCGTTGACAATTTAACTGTCATGCGTGTTAAATTTAAAGTATACGATTTTCCCATCGACTCGGAAAAATTGTTAACCCTATAGTAATCGAAGAAAGTAATCAGACAATACCAAATCCTCGTTGACAATTTAACTGTCATGCGTGTTAAATTTAAAGTATACGATTTTTCCATCGACTCGAAAAGCTTGACTCGATAATAACCAAAAACGGTATTCGAATAACGTCATATCTTAATTAAAAATTCAATCGGTACACGTGTTAACAATGTCAACATCGCACGCAGCGTGTGCGAATATCACTTTCAGTGATACTATCAACCAAAAGTCGTCCCTCGAGGCACAGATCTATATTACAACAAAAGCAATTTAACCAACATGACAATTTCTCGATGACAATAGTGTCACTTGTTATTAAACAAACGGCTGTTTCACCCATCAATTTTCCAACCCCTTGTAATCCATCCAACGTTCGTCTGAATTGCAAACGACTAAAGAACCAATGTAAACATAATTCCGCCAAGGGTAAAAATTATTTCGTATAAAACTAAGTGGTCACGGAATCGACCCAATATCGATATCCCGATATTTTCCCGGGAAATTATTCTCCTCGTTATTTACGCGACAGCCGCGGTATCTATTTTTCCACCGGGCAGGCTTGATCGCTAAATCTAAATTGAAATGAAAAATAAACCATGAACCGTTGCGGATGTTTCGTCGCCTCGGAGCGTGTTTAGATCCGGCAGGAACCGATTTAATATCTCGTCGCTCGACGATCTCGATCGCTGGTCGATCGTTGGCCGATCGAACGCACCGGTGACGAAGGAAAAAAGAAATCGGCTGAGTGACGGATTCAGTCCCGGGACAATATGTAGCACGATGAAAAAAATGCCACGTGTTGCACGCGTGTCAGCATTCGGATGTAAATATCTCGATGAAAATTCATCCCCCTTTCTTTATTCCACTTGTCACCACGCCCGTACCGAGGCAAATTTTCAGAAAATCGAGCACCATCCCGCAGAGAATCGAACAGAGGCAACGAAATAATTAACCCTTTGCACTCGAGAGATGAGCTTCAGTCACCATTTCGTAATATTTGGAAGATCGATATTAATTAATATATCAAATTTAATGTATTGTAACACTGTGCAAGGTATCGAAATCAAATAGTTCTACAATTGTTTATTTACTGCTAAATTTTTTAATAGAGAATCTTTGATTTTCTTCTCTTTAGCCAAAAAATTGTCGAGTGCGAAGGGTTAAAACGAAAAGGACGCGTATTTTGTTATCCGATTAATCCGGATAATCGAGATTCCGTGAAAATTGCTCGTATTAAGGATTTTTAGATGTATAAATAAAGGTTATGGTTTTTTGCGATATTTACGAAAATATTTAATTCTTCCGTTATGAAATATGTAAAAATTAACCCTTTGCACTCGGAAGGTGAGCTTCAGTCACCATTTCGTAATATTTGGAAGATCGATATTAATTAATATATCAAATTTAATGTATTGTAACACTGTACGAGATATCGAAATCAAATAATTCTACAATTATTTATTTACTGCTCAAAAAAGTATCGTCAATTTCTTAGTAGAGAATCTTTGAAATTCTACTCTCCTCTAGCCAAAAAATCGCCGAGTGCAAAGGGTTAAATCTTTTAACTTATTTCCGTGCTTTCCATTTTTATTACAAATTCGTGCTCTGAGCAATTTGTTATTATCAGTGACCTTAATAATTATCCATATATTTTTTGACTGCAAATTTAATTGGATGTTTAATAATTAAATAACAAATGCTATTTTCCTTTAGTTAATATACGATATTGATAGTTCAGTACCCTTGTTATCTTCTTAAAATTGTCATAGTTATTCTTATTTAGAAGTAATGAAATATTCAAAGGCAAGAATTTTCTGCTGCGATACCACATTTCGTTAGTGGTGGATGAAATATCAATAATCCTTGAATTTCTACTCTTTTCTAGCCAAAAAATCGTCGAGTGCAAAGGGTTAATAATTAATTTTTTCGCGAATGGAGCACAATTTTTCAAATTTCTCTAGAGACTGCTATATAATTTCGTGAACTATGTATTTCCAGATTGAAAAATTTCCAAAAATTCTTTATCGCCTACTACTTGCTTCGATACCACATTTCGTTAGTGGTGGATGAAATATTAATAATAATAAGAACAATTCTTTATTTAATTACAAAGAAATGATAAAACACGAATAATAAATATAAATCTAATTAATTTCTCGCAATCACATGTTCACGCCTATTTTCACTATTACTCTAGCCAAAAAATCGTCGAGCGCAAAGGGTTAATAATTAATTTTTTCGCGAATGGAGCACAATTTTTCAAATTTCTTTAGAGACTGCTATATAATTTCGTGAACTATGTATTTCCAGATTGAAAAATTTCCAAAAATTCTTTATCGCCTACTACTTGCTTCGATACCACATTTCGTTAGTGGTGGATGAAATATTAATAATAATAAGAACAATTCTTTATTTAATTACAAAGAAATGATAAAGCATGGATATTAAGTATAAATCTAATTAATTTCTCGCAATCACATGTTCACGCCTATTTTCACTATTACTCTAGCCAAAAAATCGTCGAGTGCAAAGGGTTAACATGGCGGATCCATGTCCTTGCGCGCGAGCTTTCGAAGGAATTACACTTGTAATAATCTATCGTAATAATCGTATTGCCCGCGATGCTTTCATTCGACGATTAATTTTTTAACGGGCCAGGCAAATTCCAGCGTAATTTCCTCTTATTAATTCGTCGAAATGCTTATTCAACGGTTCTCGTATACTTCGCCAAGAGATTATAAATACACCATACCGTGAAATATGCCGGTAGTAATAGATTTCGAGTGGTATTCGCTGCTTGAATTGGAAGCGCGATTAACCTTCCACGTATGTGTGTACATACGTGCATGGAGCTACGAAAATTCCGGGATTTCCTCGTCCAAACGTAATTCAAATTACACGGTTTATTTTTCAAATTCGAGCCCAAAGGAGAGTATACGAAATCGATGCAAATTTTGTAGAATTAATTTTCAACTTGTTTCAAATTCCCATAAACTGCCATGGTTATTAACGCTGAACCTACCACAGCCTGTCAAATTGACCGGTGGATGGAAAAAGGGGAGGATGGAAAAATCTTCAAAAAATGGAATAAGAGAAAATATTGAAAAATTGATTACAGGTTTCACTCCACTTTTGCACATTCTAATATCGCACATTTTTAAAAATTGGAGACTCGTGGACTGAAATAACAAAGTTGACAATGACAGGTTCTTGGAAACAATTATGCCCACAAGTGATAAATGATTTTATAAATTTTGAAGAAACACTGGAAACTGTCACAGATATAATAGTTAGTCTAATGAATGAACTAAACTTGGATGTCAACAATGAGGATGTTAATGAGTTGATTGAATCACACTCAACACCGCTGTCAAATAAATATTTAATTGAGCAACAATTGAGTAAGAATAAAATATATTATGAAAGTGAGGAAGAAGAAGCTGATGAAAACGTCGAGACTTTGACAGTTCAAAATATGAACGAAGCCTTCATGCATCTTGACAAATTTTTGACTGTCATGAAAGAATGTGATCCAAATGGAGAACGTATATCTCGAGTACGTAGTGTAGTTCAGGAAAGACACAGTATAATACAGAAATCATTATCAAGAAAATAAAAGAAGGGGTGGTATTCGATTAAATCTTGACAGGTTTATAAAGAAAACACCTAAAGGCATTTAAACACGTCTTTTTAACTAATTATGTATACATATTGATAAATAAATACTTTAAAACACAGTTTTTAGTGCATATCTTTTTACATCCCTCTATTATAGAATATTCGACATTCGCACATACTTTTGGCAACCAATTGTGTGCGAAAATGGAGGGTCCACTGTGTACGTATACTATAAAGCAAATCACACTGTCAAGTGATCAAAATGATAGCATTGAATGCGAAATTTTAAAATCAAAGTTTCAAAATAGTCATTTAAGTCGTGATAATTAAGTAATGTTAAAACAGACTTATGTATAATAAATGTGCGAAATCATTTCTGTCAAGCTAAATTATAATATATTCTAATCTTCCCATTTTTTTAAATCCATATTTTCCATCAAATAGTAAGAATAATATACTAGCATATTAATAAAAATTTGGAAGAATTAATAGAAAATAAAAATATGACTTTCCTGGCATAAATTTATTCCAAGTCTCTGTCAACTGTCAATGGAAAGAATTCTTATATGGTCAATCCTAATCAACTGTACACCTCCATTCTTTTGAAACCTAATTAAGGGGTTATAATGCAAAGAAATAGTAGCAAATTGAAACGGTGGAAGAACTGTATAGATGTTTATTAAACAGGCAAACGCCTAGAACTGGCCTGTCTGTTTAGGGTCAAAGACGTCTCTAGAAAACGGGGAACGAAGGATACGCACTGACAAAAGACAAAACGTAGATAAATGGATAGCTCCCACGTCACTGAGATATAGAACTTATTTTAATATTTAATTTTTTTAATACAACACCTAGCTCGTTGCAAAATGAAACAATCATTCTCGGCACAAGTATATCGAAGCAACGGGAATCTCGTGAAAGCGACTGAAAATGAAAATTACCAGTTTCCCTAAGTCAAATATACCATTCGTTCCATCCAATTTGACACGATCCTGTTTACCTAAAATCATTGGACCGTCCCCAATCTATCAAGTCCACTTCTCTAGCCACGTAAACGAAAATGTAAACAAATATACACGCAACAACAAGACATAAAATGTCCAATTATCAACGACACGCTTTTTTCAATCAGCCTGCTCCAATCAACCGATTTTTCTCTTCGTTTTATTTCCCACCCGTCTTTGCTGCTCAAGGGCTGGAACAAAACCAGCCATCGTATCGATTACCGGTCGGGGTAGATCGCGCATCCTCGCGCAAAGTGTTCGATTGCGTATCGAAGTTTCATTAACGGCGACGTATTCTGTGATTGGAAGATATTTCGGTGGAAATTACACGCGTCGTACGTTTCTCTGTGATATTAACAGCCCGGAGAATTTTCACGCACAGACGCAGCGCGTGCATGTTTCCGCGCGGCTAGCCGAGCATTAAATAATATCGTGTTCTTCCACGATCGGCCATTTTATCAGCAAAGCAGCTTTCCGCTCTCCGCTGTGAAATTGCTTCACAGCTACGCCAATAAGTTCGTACGGCTTTCGATATTTTCGTTTGACTCCTCGACGCCCGACGTCACTGCGCCGGCCAATATGCTATCGTTTGCCGCTCTTTCATTAACCGGATGCAGTCCGGATGAATAACCAAGGGACACCGGCTTCGCGTCAATTAAGCGTTGTTTGATGGGGCGATAATGACTGTGTTCGAAGAATTAATTATTCTTCGTGCGCCGGGGCTTAGGAAATGTACTCTTTAATTACCCGCTTGTAACGCAAAAATTACTATTGTCTCTCACCAGGCTGAAATATTACCACTCGTGGAATATCAAATTTCACGTCACATTTTCGGCAATCCAGTGCTTGTTATTTATTTAAATAGAACGTCGAAGGATTCCTCGGTCAGAAATAAATCGCTTCGCTGGAATTTCAATTTTCGAGAAATATTTGTAATAATTAGAGCAATTGTATAATCGATCGACATCGAGAACTGAATAGGACCAAATTTTATTTGCACCTCGTTACAGGCACGAATAAAATGAATCAGTTACATAAAAGACACATAGTTGACATGTGTGTTTGAAATTTTAATAACTCACTCATTTTGAGAAATCAATTATTTATTATTTACTTTGGAGAATTTCTCGTTCTGAAATAAATTATATTTCATTCCAATTTGTACTTACTTGCAAAGTACAAGAAATAATTTTTAAGCGAATGTCCAATGCTTTTGGGAAATATATATTTCGACGTTGTTAGTTTTCCTGAAGTTGGCATGTAAATTATGACACGTAAGTATGAATCAATACACGTAATTCAACATTCACCACAAAATAGTATGATAAATTTATATCGAAAAATTTGTAATTCGGAAAATATTCCAATTCGAAAATAGCTAAGTAAGAAATAGAGATACCTTACACTGGTATTAGTTTCGGGATTTTGCAAAAATTCAGCCAATATCGATAAGAAAAAATTTAAAAGATCCCCAAAATTAATAATTTTTCGACTCACGTAAAAGACACATTTCCAGTCGAGCAAACAAGATTGTCCCATAAAAGAAATTAGAAATAAGATTTACCTACTCGATTTCAATATCGTTGAAATATTTTCCGTCGCAATAACGACGTAAATCAAAATGGTAATCAGCAGAATCACCCTATAGGCGCTTTTCAACCTTCACTGTCAACTTTCCTTTCCTCAGGTATGCACGAGAAATTACACAAAGGCTTGCTTCGTCCCCCACGACACCTGCGACTTTCCCACTATTCCAGCCTGATATCTATCGATTTTCTTTAATCTTTCAGAGACAAGAGATCGACGATTCAGATATATCCGCGACGGAAATAACAGACACCGATTATCAGAATTCACGTGTGTACACTCGTTTCGAGCTGATCCGACTAGCCTTTAGAGATTAATTCCCTCGAAACAGGTAAACAGACATTTTGCGATAAAAATGTCAGAGCACGCCACTTATTATTAACGCCGAGTGTATGTGTGCGAGACACCGAAAGGTCGTTCGATAATTTTCGAGATAGTCACTCCGGACAACCCCCCATTTTTACGGGTGCCACGTAATTCCGGGAATCAATCCACTTCGATAGTAGCGGGATGCTAATTATCACAAAGCTGGAGTTTACCGAGGGATCTCATTTTAGTTGAAAGTCTAGGCCGCAAGAATATATCGCGGTACGTTAATGAAGGAGGCAGAAGGAAGATATCCAAGCTATTCAAGAAGCGAGGCACTCAAGAAAGTTAAGTTTACAATCAGGTACGTTGAGAGGAAAGGTAAACCTACCTCTCCGTCCTACAAGTTAAAACCACCGGGCACGGCTAATGGCTTCGAGCATCAAATGACACGCGACAAAATAAAATGTCTCTTATAAAGAGGTTCTTATTTCAGGAGACATCACGCACATGGTGCTCCGGGAAAACTTGCTAAGAACACGGCCATAATGGAAACCGCGAAATGGAATGCTCCAATTTATGCGAGAATTAAACAACGATTACTACCCCCCGACCTACCCCTTTTAAGCATTAACAATCGCTCCTGTCGCATCGCATAGCGACTGCAAAGGAATTCCTTCTCCTTCGACTCTCTGTTCCGGATCAGTCTATCTATCCGAGTGAGAATTAAACAACGTTGCTAGTGCCGCGTCGTACCCGCTATACCGTAGATAAAATATATGGACGACACACGAAAGTACATACGCGTTGGATTAATCGATAGCTCGGACGATGTTCCGGGGGGGTAGATAAGAGAGAAGTTTCGTTTTTCGTGGAATAGAACGGTGTTTTATCCCTCGATAGGAAATTAACGGGGAGCTTGGTGAACGACACTTCACGATCACCCGTTATGTTCGATTGATCGGAGTGAAGTGATGTATAGTCGCAGGTCGGAACTCGTTTCGGGATGCTTCGAAATTCCGAATATTTGATCGACAGCGAATTCTTCGTTGTCAAATGCTGACGAATTTTCATCGGCGAAGCTTTGTTGTCGAAAAAGCTAAATTACTTTGACGCGCGTTAAACAAAAGCAACCCTCCCCGTGCCACTCTCCGCTCAACTGACCTGCTGTCCTCCAACACTTTGCGCGGCGCTAAGCAAGGGGTAAAAATAATTTGCGGAACAGACGCGGAAAGAAACGATGGAACAATATGGAAACGGAAACTTCGCGGTAAATTTAACATCCTCGTTAAAACTCCGCGCAGGGTAAGTTCTTGCGGAAAAGGAACAAAGAGAGGGGGACAGCGTTCATCTCGCGAGAGGGGGACAGACGAACGGAACACATGCACTGTGTGGCAACTTTTTGACCCGGATGAGAGCGTGGATGATTAAAGGGTGAAGAAGAAGAAGCTTCCCTTTATCGGTGAACGGCGTAGGGTGAAATCATTGGGAAACGAAGGAACGTCCCGTGGGGAGTCTCGAAACGACTTCCTAACCTCGCAGCATCCCGTTTTCGACGTCGTGCTCGTTTCCGCCGATGTGAAATTACCGTGCAAATGCAATTGAAGACTTGCGAGAGTAAATATGATTCGAAAACCGGGGTCGTGGCTGAGGGAACTGGGAGAGCCTCGGAGATGAAACGATGAAAAAAGGTCGAGGAGTAGCGTGGCTCGAATCCCTACGATTTCGTCACGTCCTGTGCCCTATTCGCTGCCGAACACTGCCAAACACTTTGGAAAATCAACATCGTTGCCAACACGATCTCTCGCTTTTACGAAATTTCGAAAATTTCCATTATCGAACGCGTCGACGAGAATTGACAATCTCTCTAGGGATTAGGGAAGCACGGAGAGGGTTGTTAATCCCGCGAATTAAATATTCCATGTCGTTGAACGTCCGTTCTGATTTCTGATGAGATCCGCGACCGTAAACAATGTTTCGTTAGGGTGCCTTTGATTTCGAATTAAAAACTCGATGCAATATAGGGGACTGGCAATAGAAATCCTACCTAGGAAATTTTTCATTGAAGATGCATTAAAATATCGAGTAACCAATGTCAACCTGACATCTTCACTTGCATGGAAAACGCTATGATATAATACGTAGAACGAAAGATCGAGAGTTGCTGGGTAAAAGCTATTTAATCGATTAATAGACTTCGCTAATTGCGCGTCGTTATAGAATACTACAGTTTCAGAGAACCCAAACAGCATTAATAACAGCTTCTAAACCAGTCTAACAAAGGAGCCGCCATTCCAAATGTATCTTCCCAAAAATTCTCACAATCGGGTCAAATCGATCAAAATCTTGGACCCCACGATAATTTCACGATTCTTTATCTACGAGATCAGACTTTGCTTGCCTCGGTTGATCATTGACAGCGAGAGAAGTGACGCGAGTTTCGCAAACAGGAGTAATGTACGATACTCGGGCGCAAAATTGTGTAAAGGTAAATAGCAATGGTAACTTACCCTTGGCAGCGAGCTGCGTCAGCCAGTAGATTGGTCGAGGATCATCGCGATTACCCGCTCAGGGTAGTCGATCACGTTGCCGCACATTAGGGAAAGGATCACAGAGCCTCTTGGTTTCACAGTTTAAAGGATGATGACCCCACTTTTCTCTCGTCAGAAAGTCAAGGTGTCACGTGCAACACCGAGTCAACAGCTCTGGTAGTGCCCACGTGACGTATCATGCGCGTACCCGCATGAAACAGGAGCAGGTGCCATTGTCGGCAACGTTCGATTAAAAATGACTGAGACAATGGAATCGACTCGGCACCGAACCCAATGAAACGAGCAGCGTATTTCCGTGATCACGAGTTTCACGTGACCGAGGACGCTTTTGACCGAATTCAGCCTCCTAACTAGAGGGACGAACAGGGGAAAGAACCGCGCGAGGATTCGTCGATGATGAATCATGGAACAAAGTCACCAAACTTCGAACATCTACGAAATTCGTGGAAAAGTATCGGAAATTGAGAGAAGGATCGATATATAACTCGGAAGATCAAGATACTGTCAACTGTTACACACCATATGGTTACAGTTGGGTGGACTGTACTCTGACACAACAACGGATACTTGGTTTATTTTTCTTGGAAATTGAACTGTCTGGTGACATGACACGAAGATTATAGAACTGGGATATTCCAATGGACACTGAGTGCCAACGAGGGATACGAAAAATTGCGTTACTTACGAACAGGTAGCACTGCGAGGCTCTGCTCGCGACTCGTGCCTCTACGAGGAACGTTGGAAGGCTTGCGAAGGCATTTGGAACAGGTTCTGATCTGGAACAGATGTTCGAACGAGGAATAAAAGTCGCGAGGGATCGATAGATCTTGCGACTAGTTCGGATGGAAAAGAAGTCTGTCTGAGGTCACTTTGACAAGCCCCTAACGAACGATGGGGAGACGTGGGAGCAAAGTACGTGAGAAACTCTGACACGCGCTATGTCGGATTGCATTCGAGAGGAGCTCGTGATAAGGGGTTGTTGACTGTGCGGATGCGGACGTTAGACTGAAGCAGCGGTAGGATCGCTTCGAGGATCATGTTGGACGGACATTCGCGATCGGGAGTGGCTCTGACTTGATTTCCAGGGGCGCATGCGCGCCCCCTTTTTCAACCAAAAGACCCCACTAACAGCTCAGGCGTTTTCCACCTTCCTTCGTCCCCACTCCTGCAGCCACCAACACTATTCAAAAGCGCCCTCCGACTAAAGGGTAGGGTGGATAGGTGATACGGTGACGAGACACCTATATGTTCGGTATATCGGCTGCGTCCAGAGGGAAGAAGGAAGGGAAACGCTGAGAGGCAGAGGAAAGGGTGCGTGCGCGAGAGTTTCGACCCCTCCTCTTCCTACTCCTCTCGTAACGTCGTCGGAAGAATGGTCGAGAGGGTCTACTTCTTCGGTTAGAATTCCGCGAAAAATTCACTCGAGAAACATACGTCTTTACCTTTCGATCGCCGGCTATTATCAGACATGGTCCGTTGCAGTCTGCTTTTCCACGTATGTCCGTTTCTAAGTAGACGGTAGCTTTCCAGAATCGCGGTAGGATAGTAATTAGCCCGTTTAATTATGTCAGTGCGGACGGGGTGGTTGTATCGGAGGAAGTTAGTTTCTAAATAAAAAATGCAATTACCCGGTTGCCGTTGATATTTCGCGTCGGGATATTATTACTTGATCGTGGAAGAAATGTCGTTATGAAAAATTTCACGGCAGAGTAACTCGTATACAACGTAATGTTAAAATACACGTAGAGGGAGGGGGGAATGAGGAGAGAAAGCAAACAAGCGACGGAGGGGTGGAGTGAGGGTGGAAGAGGAAGAGTAATAATTGGTTCTAGTACTTCCCTCCAGGTTCTATTTAATATTTATTCCTGTAAATCTTTGATTGCGCTGGACGGGGATAGGTGGATAGACGATATCGGTTCGAGAGAGGGGATTGGCAAAAGGTGAGGTGCGCGCGCGTTTTCGAGCCCTCCCTTTCTACGATCGCACATCGACGAAGAGAAAGATAAAAGGTTTCGTTGCACCTTCTCGCTCTGTCTGGCTTATTGCCGAGGGGACGAGGTGCAGGAGAATTTTCACAACGGGAAGAAATTTTCTTCCGAGGCGTGAGAGAGTACCCATTCATGCAAACTATCCTCGTAAAACTTGTTTGGGATAGATTAACAGTGCTGAGAATTCGCTAGGCTCGTTTGCGAAATAACATGCGTACGCGATGGATAGTGCGTGCATGGTGAATGTTATTTCCAACAGCGACCATGGCAAGATAGCCTGCTTTCGCAAGTGAAGTTAATCGAGAAAAATCTCTGAGAAGTTACGTTCCTACCTTTACCGATGTAATTCCAGGATCCTTCGGAAGAAATATTTTTACTCGACTCGATTGACTTCGGTATGGGAAATTTAACTCCATGACAGAGAATTGTCGCGAATTTGCATGGAATTTGGGAAAAAGGATTTTATCGAATTGGATGTCGATTGATTAACGAGATATAAGGGAGTGAAAATATAAAAGGTATATAGTGTCCAACACGTGAAGTAGCTAAATTTTAGGGTCAGATGTGTCTCAGTTTTCTCAACCTTCTTCCTACTAGAACGAACGAAACCTTATCTCCTATCACGGTTAATAAGGGAAAAGTGACATATTGCGCGATGTCCTGACTATCGAGTGACACTGTACTTTCGGGAAATAATAATAACAGAGATCGGGAATTCGATCATGCGTTGCATCATTAAATACCCGATGAATGTCCATTTTCGATGAAGCTATACTTATCGCGTGATGTATACGCGAAAATAGCAGGTTCATCTATACGAACAAATATATCCATCACCTAGGGAATTAGTAACAAAGAACAATACTGTGCAAGCATAACTCCCTAAGATATACAAAATGGAAGACATTAAGGACATAAAAATTGAACAACAATTTGTGGATAGGAATGGACACCAATATCTTCTACGCTTTTTAACAATTAACGCATTAGCATATTTAGATAAAAATATTTAAATAATGAAAACAACTCGCTATAAACTATTTTAAACTAAAAAATTGATTGACACTTTCTAGAAAATTCTTCTCTCTCTTTCTCACTCTTATTAACCGTTACACACCCATGTTTTCTCTTTGACAATTCTCACATAACTGTTTTAATAACACGTGTAATGATAATAATAAAAGAAAGACGAAAGAGTATTTTCTAGAGTAATAATTATGAAATACGAACACTATTGAAGCTGGTTGATCAGAAGAAAGTAGTCTTCTTGTCAATCGAGAACTTATTTTCGAAGCAATCTGAAGATCGGATTTTTAAACAATTTTTTTCAAATATATATGATATAGGTACTGTTTTAAAGACAAGTGTAGTGATAATAATAAAAGAAAGACGAGAGAGTATTTTCTAGAGTAATAATTATGAAATACGAACACTATTGAAGCTGGTTGATCAGAAGAAAGTATTCTTCGTGTCAATCAAGAAATTATTTTTGAAGTAAGGATTCATCGGGTTGCACGTCGATATTATTTTATGTACTGTTCATCGTAATATTCAATTTTTATCGGAAAATTAAATCGCGATGGGTATGTGGATAGAAATGGACACCAATATCTTCTTCGTTTTTTAACAGTTAACGCATTGGTATATTTAGATAAAAATATTTCAATAATGAAAACATCTCGCGATAAATTATTTTAAACAAAAATATTGTTTGACACTTTCTAGAAATTTCTTTTTCCTCTCTCACTTTTATTAATAGTTATATACCCATGTTTACTTTTTGACGATTCTCACATAACTGTTTTATTCTGGCACATTATCCTAAACATTTTCTCAAACATCATTCATACCAGACTGCACTCGCAAATACTATATTTAGTTTCACTTATTCAACCTCATTCACAGTCACACGTATAAAACCAACACTCACAGCTTTTAATAAATTGCTTTGAATATTTTTGAGAAATTGTTGCATCGAACCATGGAGACTTTGCATTTTGAAATTAACAGGATTCATTTGTACAGTCTCTAACTACACGTGTTGCATTTTCTGTTAAGAGAGATGGAAAATTGCCGATGTCTGAAGGACCTCTTTAAAATCCGTTATCGATGACATTCGTAATTTAGGTTCTTCCTATTATCAGCAATAAAATCTCATCAAAGTTCGCAAAAATTAATTCCGATTAATTCCTATCGTAATTCGGAATAATAATAATAACACTCACACAATTTACAAATTTCATCTGTTTGCGAGGAAGATAAAAATACAATTATATATTGAAAAAATGGATGAATGAAATTTTGTTTTCGGAAAATGATAAGATTCCTTCTGTTCTATAGTTATGAAAATATTATTCCAATATTTTCGTCAACTGCGTCCCGTGGCACTAATCATCTTGCACAAAATAAAATTCGACGTATGACCGTATAATTGTTTCTTTGTCTGGGTATACAGCTTCGAAATTACCCGAAAGGCACTGAAAATCAGTGGCCAGTGTCATCAGGCTGTCGCGCAGCGTATAGCAGAGCTACATAAGATATCGAATCGAATTGAATATCATAATGTTAGTAATCCGATTATAGGATCAGAATTCCATTTGGACATTGAACGAACAAACACATCATGCACCGCTTCTGACGCATGATTTGGGCACTTTATGTGGGAAGAGGTTCAGACAGTACAAATTCTCACACAGTCACGTGTCCAAGCGTACGCGTTCATCTCTCCGCCGCAGAAGCGTGATTTGTCAACCAATGACAGGGGGTGAGGGCTAGTTAGTGTCGTATTCATTACAAATTACAGGCCGTGGTCTGATTTTATGATCCCCAGAAACGCGAAACATACGCGGTCAAAGCTTGTTTTGCGGTATTCCCCCTTTTAATCCACCACAAACGTTCATTTTCTGGTCAATTATTGCTAATTCTCATTAAAACCAAGAATTTGCAACCGCCTGCCAACTGACTGCCGGCCGGCCGGCTATGTGACATCTAAACGTTTCGTTTCATCACTGCAAAGGGACTAATTTGCGTTTCTATTTTAAATTCATCGCCGATATCCCTGTCTTTGTCAGCCCGCGGAGAATATCGGAAGAAAATAGCCTCTCGAAGCGATGTATAATTATTTCGACAATGGGCTAATTGTCTTTCCGACGCAGCTGTCCTTAAATCATTATTAAAACCATAGTCATTTTCAATTACGAAATCCGTCCATTGAATGTTCGATATCCTTTAATTGGTATTTTTATATTACAAACTACCAGTGTCCCTGAATTGTTATTTTTGACAGTGCCAATGTACAGTCTACTGTAATTCGTATTTTCAATATTACTGATCTTCAATACTTTTAATAATCGGTGTTATTATTTTTGCTATTAAGACTGTATTAAGTGTATTTCCATAGCTGTAATTCTTGTCTCGTCTAAAACTTTATTAATATTAATTGGTAATTTAAATTACTAATCCTCCTCTCGTTAGTTTATATTAATATTATTTTTATTATTAAAACAGTGTTTATTTGAAACGATAATTTTTTAATCCTTAACTAAAGCCTAATTCAGATTAACAATGTTTACTTTGAAATCTTGTTCTCTTACTATTAATCATATTACCAACACACTATGAATTTATCGTCAGTTTCACCGTGCATTCTATTCAAATTTTCAATCTTAATTAAATAATTAAAAATAAAATCTACTGGTATCAGCGTTTCTCTCGTGTGGTTTCAAGCTATACTAACTTAAAATTTGTCAGAAGAGTTGCTAAAAATTCATTTACGAATATCATTGCTATTTAGGAAACGGATACATCGTCGTCCATTTTATTTCCGTCCTTATAAATGAATTTTAATCTCTAGCCAAACACCGAAGCCGAAAATCTGGACGAAAATAAGCAAAAAGTCGAAGCGTTGCAAGGGAGGGAGATTTTATTGCATTCCCCATCAATTTTAGTGCTCCGTGAAAATAAAATCGCGGAATCGAAAAAATGGCCGTGAGACGAGAATGAAATCGAAAAGTGGATTACGCTTGGCGCGACTTAAACGTATATATCTATCATTTATATGTGCACGTGAGACAGTAAAACGTGTCAATCTCGTATCCGAGGTAACAATCTCACCTGTGTCATACGGTTACACATGGTCGTAAAATAGAGATCCAATAAAATTATGGGATCGGTACACGGAGATCACGAGATCAAACAACGCGCGAAAAATTCTATAGATTGCTCGAGCAACTTGGAAACTTTCTAAGGAATTTAACCTATTGATTTTCTTGCGATAAGATAAGCTGAGAACGAAAATTTGCGAAACGGTGTCAAAATCTGAGGCCACTAGCTATGTAGACGCAATTGATAAAGCGATACGAAGGATATGCTACAAAATGGTGGATCTAGTAAATTCCATTGAATATTCCGATTTCAGTTTCGTTGATTTAAAGTCATATTTTGAATAATCCAATAGCTATTAAGTGGAGTCTTCTAGTATCTTGTTTGATTTCCTTCAGTATCTTTGAAAAATTATTGCGAGGAACCATTAAGACCTAGTGTTTTGAAATTAACAGAGATTGTTTATACAGTATTGGACTACATGTGATCCAATTTTTGTTACGATAGATTGAAAATTGCCGATGTTACGAGCCGTTGTCTGAAGAGCCTCTTGAACATACGTTATCGACGGTGCTCGTAATTCAGGCTCTTCCTGTTATCAGAAATAAAAATCTGAACTGGATTCCTGGTACTACGCAAAATAAGAAATATCGGTAAATAACAAAATGGTGACGCTCTGAATATATCTCACCGATTTTCTCACTTTCTTTTTGAATATACGACTAGGAAAAAGATAGATGGTATGTTGAAAAATTTTAAAGGATAAAGAGTTTGCTGTTTGCATGTAATGCAAATTATTTACAGTAATAATTGATGATAAATTGATACTTTTCCTGTTTTAGCCTGCCTTATTTTTCATGCATTGTATTCGTAATCACGTATTTGTAATAATTATGGGGTTCAATGAGGTGTTCATCATCCCCTATGCTGGCAGACCGAGTCTACAGCAGGCTGAAGGGTGCGAACGGATAGATGGCCGACGGCTAGCACCAGGCTGAGAATTTATGGCATGGTTATTACCAAAGGAGACACCAGGACAGTTCACGAATTTTTATTATTAGTGCAAACTATATCTCTTCCAATAATTAATTCAATTTATAAATGACGAAATACCACTCGTTATAAGCCTCATATTCGACGACCTCAACAATAAATCTACTATAGCCAAATGACTGGTGAATAAAAAGAAATTGGAAGCTTCAAAAAATGAAATAACGAGAAAAATTGGAAAAATCATTACACGTGTGTATATTGGAAGAAAAATCACGAAGACGAGTGGCTAAGACGGAATTTCTAATGAAAGTTTTGAAAACTGTGATTAGGGGTAGGTTTATTGTTAAGAAAATCTTTACAACGACCACCTGCGTGTCAATATATTGATAGTTGCAATGTTAAATTAAATTGCGAAGAACCGAGAATGAGAAATAAATAGAAATGGTGTGATATAATTTAGATTTGTTTATTATATATATTTAAAGTTTATAGTCGTAGTTTGAATATCGTGTTCTAATTGACAACTTTCTTTGACATATGCTTCACTAAATTATCAGCTTCTTGTTGAACTACCTTTATTTCTGTCGTGAATGATTCATTGAATAAATAAATTAATCACGATATTTATTATCGTGGCTCCACGTCGTCGCTCTACGTTATATTATTTCAAATTTCTAACGAATTCAAACGAAAATTAAGGAAATTAAGAAAGTACCATTTGCGAATTTTTCTTATATATTTCTTATATTTAGAATTTTTATGTTTATATATTTCTTATATTTCTTATCTTCCGAGGTACACGTATAAAAATTATTTTCCAATTTGTTGAAATTGTTACTTTGTTTCTTTGTCTTTTCCATCGAGTGTAACTATACCAGACTATTCACAGAGAACAGCAAGTTGTAAAATAGGAATCTTAATGAAAATTTCTGTACATCTGGCGTTCAATTAATTTTCTCGTGACGAATCAAACATGTTTCCTTTCAACACTCTCGTATTCGACAGATGAGATTAGTATAGCAATATAAATAGCATTCTCTAATCAAGCAGTGCTCCTAATCAAGGTATGAAGAAGAAGCTCTTAAAGTGCACCAGACAGACTTCTCTTGATTAACCAAAGTAACACTAGGTTTCTCGAGTTCAATTACTCTTATTAGTATTAACACTGAAGGGAACAAAAATTTTGAAATATTCTGCTTTTAACCCTTTACACTCGAGAGGCTTCCTTCAGTCATCATTTAATAAAATTTCGAAGCTCGATATTAATTAATATATCAAATTTAAAATAACGTAACAGTATGCGAGGTATCGAAATTAAATAATTCTACGTGTTAATTATTATACGATTTCTTATTTACTGCTTAAAAGATATCATCAGTCTTATGGCAGAAAACTTTTCAACTCGTGCCCTTCTTTAGCCAAAAAATCGTCGAACGCAAGGGGTTAATATCAGAAATAACGAGGATTAACGACGAACTGTAATATCTAAGTATAATATACAGATATAATAATAACTAAAATAAAAATTATTTATTTTGGTTAAATGGAACTGCTATTCCCCCACTACTTAATTTAATTCCACCTGAATGGAATCTAATCCTCTTAACAAAATAACGGAGTGACCAAGAAAGAAGTAATATATCGAGTAACGTGGATCACAAAAATTACCATATTTCCTCATCTTTGTAATAATTGAACTAACAGATTACTGAGATATTCCCAAAAAGAATGAGTTCAAATACGGCACAAATTCGGCGAATTTCACTATAATCGTAAAATAATTAAATCCGTTACTAACGAAACGTGTACAATAAAATTTGCTACCACCAATGGCTATACATCTGGAACCATGTTAAAACGAATCATTTCACGTTTCGCGAACACGCTCGAGCGGAACGACTCGACTCGTATGCAAAACGCAAGTACGCTAACAGTTGCCGCTCGATTGCCTTGCTTAAACGTGTGAATTAATTCGTTAATATCGGAACATTCGTAAGCAGAACCGTCAACGTCTTCCTGATTAATCCCGCTTCCCTGGCACCAGCAAGCCCTTCTTTCAGCTATACGTAAGTCAGGTCGCATTAAACGTGTCAAAGCTTCAAGTGATGTGCTATTAAGTCACGTCGAAATTATGCGGCATGGCAATTTGGACAATTTTCCAGCCGTTTAAACAGCAATATCTTCCCGGTTCCCGACATCCACCCTCTGTTCCTTTCGTCTAAGAGATGCCAGCAGGGTTGGAAATTTTCTACGCGATCGCCACCCTCTACGTACGCGTACAAGACAGAACGTGGTGGCGCGTGCACGAACGTCGGTTCACGTACTCTTCATCGCCGTTGCGCGCAACAAATTCGGTAATTATGCAAATCCCGTGAAGGCCGACGAGCAATCGAATGATTCATCGGGAAATATTCAACCTAGATGCGTTTTTGTCATTTTTATCTTCCGTTGCCTCGCGAACTTACGAATCCAGCTGCCATCTTGATACGGGCAAACGTCAGCCATTTTATTTATAATATGACTGGAGAATGATGCCTTTTTATTGTAGATACTATCTCGCGCCAGATTACTTTTTAACAAATTTGGACCTATGAAATGCAGCTCTGAGGAATGGTAGCAAATTTGCATATAGGAAAAATGGAAAGCACACAAGCAGAAATTTTTCGTAATAATAATAAAGGCTCCTTGGTATATCAGGAACGATGACATTAATAAATTACTAAACGTTCCCTCTGTGCAGGAAGAAATTATTCGTTTGACGAACAAGTATAAAGCTAGAATCGACATCCACATAAATCTACGAACGACGAACTGTTGTATGAATGAATGAATCATAACTGTTAGTGGTGTAACAAAATTATGAGTAACGTTAACATTATTTCTATAAAAGTTGATCGATAACAGTAGATATTTACTTGTTTTCTTCACTGTCTTTTATTACCACGTATATCATAATCTTGCATTAACGATTAACTGACATCAAGTTTCCTCTTAGATTTTTTGGGGCTGATTTAGTACTGTTATAAATATCCACCAAATAATATAATTTTGAGTTAATCGGAATCACTGCTCGCAGTTGGATATTGAAGACACTGTCGACATATAAGTAGAAAATAAAGGAAGAAAATTATACTGTACACGGTGTTGTTAGTGGTGGATGAAATATCAATAACAATAAGAACAATTCTTTATTTAATTAGAAAAAATAATCAAACACAAATGTTAAGTACAAATCTAATTAATTTCTCGCAATCACAGGCTCACACCTATTTTCACTATTACGACTCAATTACAACTGACCTATGCCCAATCTCTCTGGTTCGTTCTTTCTACTTTCATACGTTACATGAACATACACAATTCACGCAACACCTCAATCATTAGACGTGTACTCATTTATCACGATAACCTGAACCATTAGATATTGACATCCTATGCATACTTGTCCCACTCATCCCTTTCTTACAGCATCGATCCTTTATTATATCAACACATATATATTCAAAATCTATGTTAACCATTACCGCAATAACATCTCTCATATGTATGTCACCAAGTTAATCGTAGTACTTGCCGTTTAAAGAAACGGAAGTCAAACGCTATTGACCATTACACAAATATTTGTAAATATTTTTAAATAGACACGAATAATAAAGGGAAAATAGGAAAAAAAAGATTCCTTTTCAAAATCAATTTGCTCCGGTAATTTTATTTTTATTAGCGTTCCTTATTATTATTATTCCGAATTACTATAGGAATTAATCGGAATTAATTTTTGCGAACGTAACTTCGTTGGTGAATTTTTATTTCTGATAATAGGATGAGCCTGAATTATGGACACCATCAATAACAGATTTTTAAGAGATTCTTCAGACAACGACAATTTTCCATTTCTCTTAACAAAAAATGCAACACGTAGTCGAAGATTGTACAACCGAATTTTGTTAATTTCAAAATGCCAAGTCTCGATGATTCTATGCAACAATTTTTCAAAAATATTCGAAGCAAGGTACTAGAAGGTGAGTATTAGTTTTATATGTGTGAATGCGAATGAGGTTGAATAAGTGAAACTCATTTGCGATGATATAAATATAGTATTTATAATAATAAATATAATATAAATATAATTTATTTTTATTTAAATATTGAGATATATACTATAAGAGACACTGTGATAATTTTCTTGTAATTTTTCTAATTGGTTAATCCCGTATAAATAAATAAATAAATAAATATGTGCAAGTGCAATCTAGTATGAATGATTTTTGAGAAAATGCTTAAAAGAATGTGCCAGAATAAAACAGTTATGTGAAGAATTTTCTAGAAAGTGTCAATCAATTTTTTGCTTAAAATAGTTTATCGCGAATTGTTTCCATTATTGAAATATTTTTATCTAAATATACTAATGGGTTAACTATTAAAATTAAAAACGTAGAAGATATTGGTGTCCATTTCTATCCACAAAAGTCCTCCTTAACACTAAACGTCTTAAGGGGTGTCAAATGACCCTTTCCAAAATTTACTTTATAATCGTACATTTATTATTGTTATTTATTTATTTCGCTCATCTAACTTTCCATAATCTCCTATATTATCTAATCGTTTAATTTCTTTCTTTCCGTTTTTAACTTATTTTTCACCAAGAAAAATTCTTTGTATTATGTATTATAACTACGAGGGGTCATTTGACCCCTTACGAAATTTACGTATTTTTCTACAATTCTCCAACTAGAACCTTGATTCTGGACTCACAATCAGATACACTTCTCAAGTTATAGTTTCATTTATCTGAATCTGATACGTGTGTTTGGTTTCGGCGTGAGCATTTCAACGACGCGATCGGTCAGTGCGAGTTTCATATCAATTTACCTGGAAACACGCATCCCGATAAATAAGAAATATTATTTATTGACAACTTGCTTAATTACGGGCACGATTTAATTCGTTATCCGCAGCAAATAATAACACGGAAGAAACGAACTCGATGAGACTGAATTTGTTTTCAAACGAAATTCAATACGAAACATAATACGCATATATCCAGAAGCTTGCCTTCCCTCGCCTTATACCACCGTGTACCGACATATTTGTTATAATTAACCGAGTCCTTTGAGCATCATTGTATTCATTACCACGTACACTCTCAACGAAGAGAGTGATCATCCGCGAATAAAATACGTTTATTCGCCGAATCTGTGGAAATTAACAACGCGTTCATCGAATTAATGCGAGCTCCTCGTTTCTTATTTTTCTTATTTTTAACGTTTGTTATTTTTACGAAAGAGAAGAATATTCCCATGGAATTCCTCGTCAGACTTGTCGAGGAATATAATACCTCGCTTGCTACCTGAAAATAGCTAATAGGAAAAGAATTCGAGACGATGGTACAGTTTCGGGAAGGGAAAAACAATGTATAGCGAACGTGATAGTTGCACAGTTAATTAAACTACAAAAATAGTGGCCATTGCCAACTATCTAATGGCTCGACGAACAATGCTTCACCGTGCAATTCGTTGCACGATGCTATCTATGTGTGCAATCTCCGAACTGCACCTGATGAAAAACGTTTTCAAATTCTTGCTAGTGACGTTAGTCGATCAGTACTATCGTGAACAAACGTCTAACAAAATTGTAATTTTAATCAATGTCTCGATTTAGGATGTTTAAACACGTGTTCTAATCATTTTCTCGGATTCTTTTTAAACACTTACCTTGCCATTTAATTTCCGATGGCTCGTTCCACAGTCAACAGCAACGTCGGACACATTGAGACACGTCGGGACACATCGAGCCATTTCGTGCGAACGCGACGAAGAATAACACGCAACTGAAACAGGAAAACATCGGCGAAAATTAACCACAAGCCTGACCAGTGATGTTTACGTTCGACCCTATCTACGACACTATCACGTCTCTCGCACGTGATACTCGTGTTCGACCCGATGTCCTTACCACGAGTCCCGCACGATATTGTAGGCGAAGGGGTTAATACAAAATTCGTTAAAATTACATGAATTAACCTGGTTTGTATAATTAAGGGACGAAAAAGATATTTACGTAATAAAAGTAATTCCCGAGACGATCATTACTGGGAGACTGTTATAACAATTGGGTCAAATTTAAGACTTTAATTTGGAGACCTAATATTTGTATAAACGATACGGAAGGCTAATTAATTATTTAATTAATTGTACAAGATGTTTGAAAACACTTAGAAAGGATATTTTCAATCAAACAAATCGGACTTTTAATATTTCATGTTGATAAATCGTAGTATTTACTGAAACGGATCGGTAAAAGCTCTAAATGAAAGCGTTTGTAGCCTGTTTTCGGATTTTTAACGGTCCTTTATTGACTTCTGTTCTAGGAGACAAAGACATGTCTTGTCCAGCTGCTAGACCTCGCTAGGGACTCTCGATTTGTTCATTGAGTGTCACTGATTCCACAATGTAGTCTTGGTTCTAGTACAAAGGATCGACAATGACTCGAGTAGGGTGCTGAGGCATGGGGTTATTTTATACACGCAAGTGCAACTCGTGAGCTAATCTGTCTCCGGAGTAATAGCGAGTTCGTTTGTCTCGAACACGTCGAGATTTTAATTTAACTTTTGTTCAATTGCGTCCGACTAATAACCATTCCCGGGCAAATTTAACTTAACGCCTTCAGCACTCGATTCAAACGAATAAATTCTGCTTAAATGGCAAGTACTTCGAATTGAATGATTACCCGTAATTGTAATTTGGCACTGAAGCACGGTAAAATTCGCGAATCAAGGAAGACGATCCACGTTTCGCGAAATGCGATATCAAATAGGATTATTACAGTGATTTTTCTGCTATTTTAGATAATAATTGTTAGTGACAAATTCCTTTTTTCTTTTTCAAGTACTTCGAATGAAATGATAACCCGTAATTGTAATTTGTCACTGTATCACTATAAAATTCGCGAGTCAAGAAAGACGATCCACATTTCGCAAAATGAGATATCAAATACGATTATTACAGTAATTTTTCTGCTATTTGAGATAATATTTGTTAGTGATAAATTCCTTTTTTCTTTTTCAAGTACTTCGAATTGAAGGATAACCCGTCACTGTGTCACTATAAAATTCGCGAATCAATAAAGGCGATCCACGTTTCGCGAAATGCGACACCAAATGCGATTATTACAGTGATATTTCGGATAATGCTCGCTAATGGTAAATTCCTTTTTTCTTTTTCAAGTAATTCGAATGAAATGATAACCCGTAATTGAAATTTGTCACTGTATCACTATAAAATTCGCGAGTCAAGAAAGACGATCCACGTTTCGCGAAATGCGATATCAAATGCGATTATTACAGTGATATTTCGGATAATGCTCGCTAATGTTAAATTCCTTTTTTCTTTTTCAAGTACTTCGAATTGAAGGATAACCCGTCACTGTATCACTATAAAATTCGCGAATCAATAAAGGCGATCCACGTTTCGCGAAATGCGACACCAAATGCTATTATTGCAGTGATATTTCGGATAATGCTCGTTATTGTGGTAAATTCCTTCTTTCTTTTTCAAGTAATTTGAATTGAATGATAATCCGTAATTGTAATTTTTCGCTGAAGCACGGTAAAATTCGCGAATGAAGGAAATGCGATATCAAATGTGATTATTACAATGATTTTTCTGCTATTTCATATAATACTTGTTAATAATAAATTCCTCTTTTTTTTCAAGTACTTCGAATTGAATAATAACCCGTAATTATAACTTGTCACTGAAGAACGGTAAAATTCGCGAGTCAAGAAAGACGACCCACGTTTCGCGAAATAGTGACATCAGATGCTATTATTGCAGTGATATTTCGACAATTTCGGATAATACTCGTTAAAGGTAAATTCTTTCTTTTTCTTTTTTACGAGCTCGTAACGCTTAACGCAAGCACACGCGCACAATCGCGCAGACACATACGCGAAAGAAGGGTGTGCATCAGCGAAACACTCGTTAGCATAACGATTCAACTCCAACCCGAATGAGCCACACGTGCGTTCGACTCCCATAAGCCAGTGCATATTTATATATTTCGAAGTTGCACGGTACAATATACGTTATTAAGTAATAATCCTATTAAATGGAGCGTTAAACAGCATTAACACGCCCCTTTCTCCCATTCGAACAAAACTGTATACCGGAAACTACGTTCTTACTCAATGCAAATCATTCATTCGTGAATGTTGCATTTGACGCAGCGAACGATACGCGAGGACGATATTTATTGTAATTTTGGCGAAAACATGTTTGTGACACGGAAGCACGAAATACCCTAAATCAGTAATTTTTTTCACACACTAGCAGGCAGCAATAATTTCCAAGTATGCCGTGGGAATTTTTCAAACATATGGAATATTTAGTCGAGGTTGTTGATCTCTTTTCTATGAAGTTGTAAACTTAATAAAAATTAAAAATAAAAATATGACAATATCCGATATTATAATAATCCTCTGGTGGTAATTAAAATTTTAACTATCTTCTTTTCAAAGTATCAATTGAAACTATTATACAATATTATTTTTTATATCATAAAATTTGAAAAATTACCTTATTTAGGCCATGGGAATTTTTTAAACATACGGGGTATTTAATCGAGGCTGTTGATCTCTTCTCCACGAAATTGCAATGTTCACAAGAATTAAAAATAAGGATATGATAATATCCGATATTATAATAACCCTCTGGTGGGAATTAAAATTTTAATTATCTTCTTTTCGGAGTATCAGTGAAGACTATTACACAATATTATCTTCTATATCGTAAAATTTGAACAATTAGCTTACATACAACGTTCATATACATAAAGAATGTTGACAGACACTGTCATGGAAACACAATAGCAAAAACATATATGAATGTATTTATTATTTTATATTATATTCAAATTTATATTTTATTTTAAATTTAGAAAAATGAGTCTGTAAATGCAAATATAGAGTATCTTTATAGTTATATAACTTCGTCCTTGTTTATGAAGCAAAAGAATTAATACTGATTTATTTTCATACTTGGACTAATCATCTGAGGAAAAATTTACAAATCAACTTAATGCAGTGTATTTTTCATTTTATCAATAGAAACGCGACAAAGAATAGAAAACTGCAAAGCATTCTGCTTATTCCAGCCACTGTGATTCCCAATCACATAATAAAAAATTATTAGAAATGGGAATTTTCTTTAATCCACTGATGGAAACACTAATGGAACGAGTCTTGGAGAGTGAGTAATATGAATAAATTATGAACTGCGTGATCGTTCGATATGGAATATCGACACGGGAATGAATGTTATGAAATCATAGAATGGGGAACTAAAAATGGTTGACGTTATCGTGCGGCAATCTTCCTATATGGGGTCCCGTCTTGTCGATACAATGTGTCCCGATTTAACGAACAGCCGGATTCAACGAGGAAGATGTTGACAGCGATAATGCAGATGTTCGCTCGACGACAAACTCGACTTTTCGATAACGTGTCACCAATGGGAGTAAATGATGAAGGATGAAAAAAGATTTAACGGAATTACTTTATCCATAAGAGAAAATAGAAAATAGAAAATAGAAAAATTAACAGCGTCAAAATAAAATTGTAACTTTCGTGACAACCAGCTTACCAGATGCAGAAAATTATTAAGGTAATTGAAAAATAGTTAGAAAATTTAAATGTTTGATATAATAACGCAAACTCGAACGATTTTTTATCGCAAAAATTAATAAATTAATTTAAAAATTAATTTTCGTATAGATTTCATCCATTTATATACGTGTATTAAAATTAAAAGTACAGCATAAGTTATGTGACTTGATCATGACAAATAATTTCTGCAGTTTATGTCTTACAGAAAAATATTTTTGATAGAAATCGCTCGATGAGATATCTGAAAAATGATCATCAATTACTCAAATTAATTGGAAAATTTAATTTGTGAATTAATGAGATCGATTGGAAATTTAAAATTATTTTTCCTTTGTGACACGATAGTCTTCAAATGAAGGTATATTACGTATTAAATTTTCTAATTTCAATTTTTCAGTTTAAATATACATACGTGTATATTCAGATAATCGATCACTTGTATAATATAATCAAAATTCGCATAATCGACGTTCTATTATAATTTATCTTTGTATTAAATATTAAAATTGTCTTATTTTCCTTTTTAATAAAATACGCACGTTTCTACGTCAAAATCTAACAGTATAGTTATTATTACATGCAAGTTATGCGATTCATCCTATATATAAACAATAAATTTTTCTCGATAAACCTAAGTGAAGTCTGTTTTTAATTTTGATCTATGTATCTTGAAAAATAAGTAATATTAAAAAATTCGCGAATCTTTACTTCGTTTCTTAACTTTTGACAGTGAGTATAGCACATAATTTGTAATTTTTATAAGGTGACCACACGCAATATGTAGAAACGTGATAATTATTTGTTTTTAACTTTCATAGAGCTTCAATTGCTACAGATATTGGGAATGTCCGATACTAGGTTGCGCCAGGAAAATTTCCCGTAATTGACAAAAACCGAAAGTTGATTGACACGTCAAGTTTCCGCTTTGTACTTCACGCTTATAATTGGATTTTCAGTAAACAACGTGAAAACAGAAAATTTCATAAAACACGAATTTCCACGACATTCTCGACAAAACTGTTATAGTATGCAATAACATCTAACGTAGAGTAATTCGACTATTAAATGTGACACGAAATGAATAAGTCAAATTAGTACGATTAATAGAACAAAATAAAATACAATATGTACCAGATGAATTCCTTTTTTAATATTTATATTTTTAATTACGAAAAATAACAAACAATTTTCTATATTTCTCGGATAACTTCAATGCGGTATACCCTCGCAAAAAATGTGTTGTGTGATTATAAATTGAATTAAATTTTGCAGAATGATAGTAAAATAATTAATAAAGTAAAATATAAAATTAGTGAAGCAAAGTAAAGTAAAATATTCGATGTGGATGGTAAAAATGTTGGAAAAATTGCTATGTGTAAGATATTTTCATAAGCATGACAGAGATTTATTATTTATTGATTTATTCAAACCTAAAACGATAAATAATTTTTATACACAAAATTATGGATGAAATATCGAAGAATATCGTCGAGTTTTGGACATAACTACTAAACTATATTACGAAAACCCACCACCAGTAGCACAAACGTGCTGCAGATAAAAATATGGCGTTACATGATCATATTCCTTCGTATTTCCTCATTACATGCTTAAAACAATGAAAATTCTATTTTCGCTTGCTGGAAACATCGTGCGAAGCTTGCGTGACAATCGACGTGTTAAAGAAGATGTTCCTGCATCTCGTGCCTCAACTGTACTACTACACGTTTCAGCATCGAGTTCCATACTTGTTCGTTCGAAAACACCAGGTGTGCCTGGAATAGTCTCAAATCCGTTTTGTATCCTTTCTCGCGGATCGTGTGCATCGTTCACTCGCACTGGATACATAATAAATTTTAAATGGTCCCAGAAGCAGAGACCTAACAGGACGAATATTGTTCGTAAACAATAAGATGGAAGTAGTGACAATACGGTGAAGTAGTATTAAATCGCAAGATTGACGCAAAAATTCCACAATTTAATAATTATCGTATTTTCCCACGGAAAAAATCTGACATGCACTGTCACATCTATAAAAATATATATTTCTAGGTAAACAGAAAATAATTCCATTATCATTGGAACTATCAAACTGGTGAAAATGAATTGTATCGAAAATTTTTGCTATTGCTGAAAATATACAACTACCTCTGGTAAAAATGATACTAATTTTTGTTTAAATATAATTATAATTACGCGCATTCTTCACGATTAAATAATTATCGTATTTATTTATAATATTACGTGTTTTCTGTATTTATAATTATGGAGAAAACGTAACACGTAGTGTCACATTTATAAAAATATATATTTCCAGATAAATAGAAAATAATTCCATTATCATTGGAACTATCAAACTGGTGAAAATGACTTGCTTCGAATATTTTTGCTATTGTTAAAAATACACAGCTGCCTCTGGTAAAAATAATACTAACTTTTGTTCAAATAGAATCATAATTACGTACATTCTTCACAATTTAATAATTATCGTATTTAAGATTAGGGAATTTATTTTCCATATTTATAATTATGGACAAAAAAGATAGCAAATATTGTCACATCTATAAAAATACAGGGTGTCCCAAAGAAATGTATACACACTTTGCGTGATTATAAAGACAGAAAGAGAAGAAAGGAAAAAAAACAAAATTAGAAAGAATTAGGTATTAAAGCGTGTATACGTTTTTTTAGGACACCCTGTATATGCTCCCATACAAATAGGAAACGATTCCATTATCACTGGAACTACCAAACTGGTGAAAATTACTTATTTCGAATATTTTTGCTATTGTTGAAAATACACAGCTGTCACTGGTAAAAATAATACTAACTTTTGTTCAAATAGAATCATAATTAATAACACTGTTTTATTTTCATTGTATCGTGTCGATTAATACCAATTATGTGCACCATATTTAGGGACATATTACAGACAGGTAAGTCTGGTGTTAAAAGAGAAACTTGATTGGAAAAGAAATTTTTGTCCGGATAAATCGAAGATAATATATGCACTGGATGATTAATCATTCATAAATGAAAGAGTGAGATAGTTAAAACATTACACAGTTTACTTATTTCGATATAAACTCAGCAGTTAACTGAAAACACTAATTTTCGAGGATAACAATAAATCGGAAGACACAGGTGTCAACACAGGCATTTTGTTGGCTCTTCGAAAGGTAAAAGAAGAGGAAACCGATGTTTCTCTTTTCCCTTCGACACGAGGGTACAGGGTGAAAGTGGAGAAAATGAAACGAGTCGCGAAAACGAGCCTGTGAAAAGATTTGACGAGGTAGATAGGGCTGCCTTGTTGAGAGAGAGCTTTGTGGTTTTTAACCATTCATCGACATTGATTGGAGCTTCCCTGCAAGTTGAAAATCAAGTATATTCTGTATATTCGATGATACAGGAAAATGGGTATTATTCAAAGGGCCAATCGAGATCAAAGAGCAAAAATTATCGTTTTCTGATACCTATCTCTGGTGACGAGAACGAACGTGTATACCTGATATCGAATATAAAAGTCGACATCGAAGTGAACCATTTTCATTGGAAAATTCCTACAAATAAATATTATTGCGACTGACGATGATGATTTTCGAAGAATATAAAACGTGATGTAGATTACTACTATTTAACTATACTTTTAAGGCACAAAATAATATGTGTCATTATTTTTATCGACTTCACGTGTTATTACCGTTGTTACAGTAAATGCTTGTTTAGATATTGACATAAGTGATTGCTGTCATTAGAGAAAAGAATTCGAATTTTATTCGATAAATTTACCAATATCCCCCAAACCGAAAGAAAATAACGGAAGCTTAAATTAACGCTAGATTCACGGACTGAGCCAATATGACTCATTAAAAATTTGATTACTATATATATATAAAACTTAAATATTATTTTTTAAAAACATATGTTGGTTTTTAGTTACGAAATGAAATATATGTAAATGTTGATTCCTCTCCCTCGCAGACCCCTTCATTTCGCATTATCGAATGCGGTATACCTATTTTTACGGTTGTGAGCCAATTTGACTCGTAAAATGATTTAACAGTTAATCGCATAACACGTGAAATTTACAGCTTACATCAGATCCGGGCAACTTGCGGCTTGCAAGAGCTAAGAAGTAAATATAGAGAGGATGTCGAGAATACTACCATTCCATTGACAGAAATTCATACTACTGACGCACGGAAGAATTGTCAAGTTCAAGAATCGTGTAATAGAAATAGACGTAAGAGCCTTTGTGCTAAATGTGATAGAAATGTTTGCGGAAAATGTATTTCAAAAACAGAGTTTATATGTAAAAAATGTTTTCCATGAATTTTTTAATAATAAATCGTTCATTTAAATTGATTCCGAACTATTTTCTTTGCGAAAAACTTCAATTTTCTTGTATGAGTCAAATTGGCTCACTTCGGTAAAAATATGTATATAATCAACATCCGTAAATCTAGTGTTAAGAGAGTATTAAGGAGTCTAGACTTCAGTTTCAGTATGAGTCAAATTGGCTCACTTCGGTAAAAATAGGTATATAATCAACATCCGTAAATCTAGTGTTAAGAGAGTATTAAGGAGTCTAGACTTCAGTTTCTTTATCGTTCATTGACAATTTTTGAGAAGAAATGGCGTATCTTTCAATTTCAATTTAAATATATATTTTTAGCTCTGTATTCTTCGCGAGTACCCATCGTTCATTTATACGAAAATGTTAAAAATTAGAAGAATTACAGTCAGTGTAACAAAGATTCTCAAAGAACTAGAATCATTCCGAAATATTAAAAATTAAAAATTTGACAGCACTTCGAAGTCGAGTAACCAGTTTCTTGCTGGTTGTTTTCATATTTAGTAAATCTAGTGTTAAATATTTGCAAATTTCGTCACTTTTCGCAAATTTTTCATAACAGGTAATAAACTTATAAAATATCTGTATAAATTAGCCTGGAGAGTGAACACGTGAAATCATATCAAAGTATAAATTTATAATATACTGTCCCTGGCAGAAGAGTTTTCCACCGAAAAGGATAACACTCGTGTTTTCATTATTTTCTCCTCGATACTGAATAAAAGTTTAAATTACTTTTCTCATTTTGAATTCATATCGGACGAATTTAACATCATCGCGCGTTTTATGATCATATATTATAGCACTTTGGAACTAAAAAATTGAAGTAATTTTAACTTCGCGTGATTACCTTTGGCAGAAAATTTTTTTTCCAAGAATATTATTATAGATTACAACATTTCGGCAAGAAAAGCCCAGATGCTCGTTTAATTGCTATTGCCACAGGAAATAAGCATAGAAAGCGAAGAATTTGTAGCTTCCAGCTGTTGAGAGGTTAAGAAATGAATCTCATTGCAACATTCAGTTTGCAAAGCTGGCTTTTCAACCGTTAAGTGAGGAAAATATACATACTGAAATCTGAATCAGATAATGGAACTGAAATTCCAAGAGCAATTATTATTTAAGCTTCTTATGATCATTAACGAGTCTTACAATGTTAGTAATTCGCGTTTATCGAAATGTAGCAATGGAATATTTTGTTGTGTTTAAAAATTATTTTACCATTCGTTTTCCTTTAGATCACGAAGTATATTAAACGGGATTTAAAATATTCGATCATTTTTCTACGAACACGTTGAAACGATTAACCTATCGATTGCCAATATTCTTTTAATTATAGATTTCTCGAAGAAGGTTTTCACTATGAAATTTTATTTACACTAATTTTAATTAAAATTATGGTCGCTATAGTTTTCAAGATTTCGTCGACTGAGAAAGCAATTTTGTAACAGACGAATTTTTATCATAAAGACTACATGTTTTCAGTATCTTCCATAGGATATAAATAAAATAAAAGATATTTTAGCTGAAATAGTATATGATTATCCGGAGACAATTCGGAATCTGCATCAAAGTTAGATGTAATATGCCTACAAATGGCGAGACGACAAAAATGGCACCTAATCACGTGTAACCTCTACCACTATTATTTTTCCACCCACTCTTCGACTCAGTATCAGATTATAATCCCTGACAAACATAAAAGCTCCTCTGGGATATATAGGAAGATAGTAGATGAAACCAAAACCGGAAAAATATTTTCCAAAACAGGGACCAATGTTTATGTTTAATTTTTCGAGGTTACTGCAGGATCATTTCAAATTTTTTAAATAAAATATTATATCTTTGATTCTTTATATTACATATCGCAGATCGCTTCTCTACTTCAAAGCCTCTTTGTAATATCAAAACAAAGATATAACAACCTCGAAATAATTTAAAAAATTGATAATTTAAAAAATATTATTTATATCCCAGCGATATTTTACACAAAAATTTAAGCAATTAACGATCAATGTGTTTTCACGGTTTAGTTCTATCGTCTATTATTTTTTATAGTTAACACTTACTAACTTACTATGGTCAAATGATCGATAAATGAAGAAGAATTAGGAACTTAAAGATATAGAATAACGGGAAACATTGGAAAATTATTAAGACGTAATGTTATATGTGGAATTTTTCTTCTCTGTTTCCATTTATTCTTTGATGACATTTGGGAAGTTTGAATATCCATTAATTACGTTAAAATATGACTGGCAATCTTCATAAAGGTACCATTTCGTGTTCTTTGAATCTATCGATATGAGACATTAAATGGAAGCAAGTGCAATGGACGTTCCCTGTTCAATGTTTCAGTGATGCTATCTGTAACTATTATAGCTAGGAAACTTTTATAGCTAATTTGTTAAAATCGTTTATAATTCTTTCCTTATAGCGTCCAGGGAAATTGCGAATTTCTTCATTTGCTATCGGGATTTCTAGATCTTTGCAAATATCGTCATATCTGACATATCAGGGTGCATCAGCCACTCTTTTAAGAATAATACAGAATTTTCGATAAAAATTTTAAAAACTTCTTTAGACTATGGCAGATTAGGTTAGGTTAGGTAGGCCACCATATACATCTCAAACAAAAGGGAAATATTCTTATTTTGATAATAAAAATTTAAAAAAACGGTGACTTGGACCATAGCAGGTATAATGTCGAAAAGATCTGAATTCTATATGGGTCACACTATACATTTCAAACAAAAGGAAATCATCCTTATTTTAGCACTGAAAATTTTAAGAACGGCGATTTGGACCATGACAGGTACAGTATTGTACAAATCAAAATTCGTTGTAGGCCGCCCTATACATTCCAAACAAAAGGTAAATATTCTTATTTTGATAATAAAAATTTAAAAAACGGTGATTTGCATCATGACAGGTCCAGTGTCAAAAAGATCCTAATTCGGTGTGGACCGCCCTGTACATCTCAAACAAAAGGAAAACATTCTTATTTTGGCAATGAAAATTTAAAAAACGGTGATTTGCACCATGGCAGGTATAGTGTCAAAGATCCGAATTCGGTGTGAACCACCCTGTATATCTCAAACGAAAGGAAAACATCCTTATTTTGGCAATGAAAATTTTAAAAAATGGTGATTTGGTCCATGGCAGGTATAATGTCGAAAAAATCAAAATTCGGTGTGGGACACCCCGTATATCTCAAACAAATGGAACACCTCATCATTTTCTCTCGACGTACACTTACTCGAGGCATATGCGGTGCTCGAATTTCCGTGACCTCCCTAACGGATATGTCCACTACCGCCTACGGGTTACTCGCCACTTATAGTGCCCTATTTATCATCACTGGCATATTTCAGCCATAGGCCAGGTAATATTTAGAGGTGCGGTTGCGTACGCGCTCTGTATTTGCATTGCACTCGAGTCGGGCCACGCTTCTGCTCGCGTAATGACCACGTCGAATCGCTACAGATGGATTTATGTCCAATTATTTCTTCCTCGCTCCTACCGAAGACGTTAAATTGACAACCGGTTACCTGCTTTCGCAACCACGACTGTCAATGTCTCGTGTCTGTCCAGAACGTTTGTTCTGAATCACCGAGTCCTCGCCGTTTTCAGGAATATTCGAATTTTATTATTCAGAAATTGAACGCGTTTTATTTACGTTATTTATATCATCACTTTCGAACTAATCGCTCGAATCTGTCATGGAAATTTTAGATCACCCGTTAGATGAATTTTGTTATTCATTATTTACTATTTGCTATTTGATTTGGATGGAAATGATGTACGCTTTACTCGTTCTCTTTCGAGTATTAAATAAAACTACTAGCTAAATTTTATATTACATGTATATATATAGGGTGTTTCACAAAAATTGAACTATGTTATTCTGTAAGTTAAGGAAAAATGACGAAACGATGTTTGAACTGTTCCAGAGCTTGCAAGCTTTACGATAACAAATAAAAGATCTGTCATAATCGTGTTAATAGTGTTTTCAAAGACAGCTACATTTTTTTGAACATTAATTTTTATTTTGTTTACAGTGAGATGCAGTCGGTATTAAAACGAATTTAATGGCCCTAATACGGCGAACTTGAGATGACCTTGACACTGAGAAAGTGAGTCCATTCGAAGGACACGGAAGTGGAGGAAATTACTATAATTTTAATATTAACCCTTTGCACTCCGGGATTTTTTCGTTACAGAAAAATAGTAATTCGATGACTTTCTGCCATAAAGTCGACGATATTTTTAAAACGGCAAATAAGAAATTGGAGGTTTGAAGTTGGGTAATTGTAAATTTGATATATTAATTAACATCCATCTTTAGAATCTAATTAAATGGCGACTGCAATTGTGCCTCTCACCTCTTGAGTGCAAAGGGTTAATTAGTATTGTAGGATACCATTTCCAAAGAAATCGCGAATCGGCTATTGCCAATAAAAACAAATTATAAAATGATTAATATTTTCTAGAAGCAAATGGAAAAGTTATTTTGGGTAACAAAATTAAATTGCGTGGTCCCTACGGGGAGGTGAAGCGTAGGTTAAGAAAAGCATAAAAGCAGGGCCCTTGACGACCAAAACGGAGTCCTTAGAAATTAACCATCTGCGCTCGAGAGACACCCTACAGTCGCCATTTGATAAAATTTCGAAGCTCGATATTCATAAATATGTCAAATTTCAGGTAATGTAACGGTGTGCGAGGTATCGAAATCAAATAATTCTACGTGTTAATTATCATACGATTTCTTATTCGCTGCTCGGAAAAATATCGTCAGCTTTGTAACAGAAAATCTTTCAACTCTTATCCTTCTTTGGCCAAAAAATCGTCGAGTGCAAAGGATTAATTGTGACCAGCACGAGCGTGAGTCGCTCGGTGTTGGAAAGAGAGTTAAATTAGAGTGCGTCTTCGTGTGTTTTCGTTGCGTTATCTTGGTGTTCTTTTCCTAAGTTAAATTAGTTTTATGAGTTTTGAGTTTGTGTTATCGTGTTCTTGTTCTTTCGTGAATTTTCTACAGTATTAGTATTTATTAGTTTAGTATTTGTTAGTATTTATTAATTAGCTTATTATTCAAAGTGTTAACCAGCCTACATGAATACATTATTGTAGATTTCGGAATCATTCAAACACTGCTTTATCTTTTCCTAACTTTCACAATAATGGAAGTAACATAAATCATCCTGTAAATGAACATTCTCTTATTATGCGAACACTGTTTCGCTATTTTTATTTTTATTGTATCGAAAAATTATTGGGCTGTCGAAAATTTAATAAATTTAATAGAAGCATCGTTCGTTGAAGTAATTTCGTTAATTTTCGTGACACTTATGCTCGTGTAGTGCCATTATTTAGAAGGCTTGACTTAATTCGTGGTAACTTGCTTAAACGAATAACGCAACTAATTTCACTTGCGATGGCGTATACCGGGACGTTTCAATTAAGATTTCATTTTCATTTACCCCCCGACGATTCGATGATCGTCCAAAGATATTAGTTCATCGAAGCCCTTAAAATATCTCATTTCAAGCCCGCTGTTTGCTCACCAAGTGTGCGATAAAACGGGGACAAACGAGCTCCACATTACCAAACCCAATAAGGAAGAGGAATGGATGGTTTTCATTAGGAAATCATCAATACTCGTTAAGAATTTTATAAAAACCCATTTGGAAACGATCGTGTCAACGTCACAGCCAATGAGTGTTTACCCTCTAGAGAATGACGCAATAAAAGAGAATATCGCAATAAAATGATTTTAATTACATTCGATTTATCAAAATGGTACTTTTGCTCGCGGTAAATTGGTTAAGAAATTCAGTAAATCATACCAGGTTTTGGTAACACCTGTGATGAACGTAAATGAAGTACGTAGTATACTTTCAACTAGATATATGCAAAATATACAAAATGAATAACACGTTTTCGAATCTTTCCAGAATGAAAAGAAATTTTTATTGATATATTGAAATTTACACGATAAAACCATAATTATGAAATTTAATTAGTGCTCCTTCACATTGGTGAAACGAGCCACATGTTATTTCTAAGCCAATCGCTATATATATTTACTCATTGTCATCTAAACAGATTGTAATTAAAATATAAAGAAGATCAAAAATAAAAAAAGAAAGAAAAATATGAAATTTGTTATCATATTCCGACAAAAATATTTATTTATTTATATTTATTATATTAGTTTTAACTGTATTTATTAAATATATAAATTTCGATCTTTTTTAATCAATTTATTTGTATAATTTATAATTATTTAACTATATTTCTACTTAGAATAATATTGTAGCTTTGACTTTTAATCTATATCATGGAATAAAACCTACCATTCATTGAAACTTCTTTGGAAAACAAAAATGATTAATTACCTTTCAATACAATTTCTAAAATGAAAAATCAGGTTGTTCTGAATATTAATATTTCGTTTTACCAAATGTGAATTAATAAATACAAAAGGTCACATTTTACTAAATATAAATATTAATAAATTAATATAATAATCCATAACTTAGGTAGTCATAGACCATCCTGTATGTTATTTTCTAGTCTATTATTAACTTTATGCATTTCGACCTTTTCTAACCAATTTATTTGTATAATTTATAATTGTTTAACTATATTTCCAGTAAGAAACGAAAATAAGTAAAAATACGATAAAATTAGAAAAATTAAATAAATACGAATTTCTACTTAGAATAATATTGTAGCTTTCACTTTTATTCCATATCATCCATTGAAATCTCTTTAAAACACAAAAATTTCCTTCAATTTCATTAATTACCTTTTAATACAAGTTCTAAAATCAGGAATCAAATTTTTCTGAATATTAATATTTCGTTTTACCAAATGTGAATTAATAAATATCATAGTCACATTTTACTAAATATAAGTATTAATACATTAATATAATAATCCATAACTTAGGTGGTCATAGATCATCCTGTGTGTTATTTTCCTGTCAACTGACATCAAATTGGTCTCCACTTAAAAACACAAAAATTTCCTTCAATTCGATTAATTACCTTTTCATAAAGTTTCTAAAATCAAGATTCAAATTTTTCTGAATACTAATATTTCGTTTTACCAAATGTGAATTAATAAATACGAAACGTCACATTTTACTAAATATAAGTATTAATAAATTAATATAATAATCCACAACTTAGGTAGTCATAGACCATCCTACGTGTTATTTGCTTGTAAACTGACATCGAATTGATCTCCACAGGAAATTTGTCACAGATGTTTCTAATATATTCCACCGAATTTTTCACACATTTATCCGTCACACGGTGTCCCACATTCGTTGCAAAGATCAAAATTCATTTGCAACGAATTCGACTTTGCATAATCCAGGATTGATGGCGGAATGATTAAACGCAATTAGTTTGAAACGTAAAATGATGAATCTACAATTTCAATAAGAGTGATTAAAGCAACTGGCTGCTGTCGTAATATTGTTGACAAACGGTAATTACTAACAGTAATTATCGCCGGACAACCGATGTAATTCAATAAAACGCGAATTTCGACATAAATTACGGTAACATAAAATTATGTCTGAAAATTCTCACTGATTCCGTGCACCGCAATTATTTCAAACGGTAATCTCTATATAAATACGTATCTGAATACGTATAATCTACGTCTGTACTGTACGTCTAATGCCGATCGATAATTTAATCTTTGTCTGCGAGGCCTGATAATGCTCATTAGGAAGATCAAATTAATCGTCATAGATCTGTCCTTAAATGCGGACAAGTCAAAAGCAATATCCTGATTTACGTGATAAGGAGTATCGTACATTATGCGAACATTCGTGGTATTATCGTGCAAACGGGAATCACCGAGTTCACGTGATTCTCTTTCGTATTTCGAAAATTACTACGTTAATTATTTCGGGTTATGAATCGTTGCTGTATTTATTAAAAATATACTAAGTGATACGAATGTACTATAGGTATGTCATATGTTTAAAATCACACTACTACCCAGATACAATGGAGAGAAACAGCTATAGAGAGATAAAATATTGAGATATATACTATAAGAGACATATTTAATATTTTTTATATAATTAGATTAATTATTTCGGGTTATAAATTATTATTAGCATCATTAAAGTTACTGTATGATTAGACACCTCGAGTGTAATAAAGGTATTTCATATATTTTTAAATACCACGTTAATATCGAGGTACCTTTAGAGTAAGATAATTATGAATCATTGTTATATTTATTAAAAATATACTACGTAACACGAATGTACTAGAGGTATGTCATATGTTTAAAATTACACTGATACCTAGGTACATTGGAGAGAAACAGCTATAGAGTGATACGATATTGAGATGTATGCTATAAGAGACATATTTAATATTTTTTATATTCTTAGGGTAATTATTTTAGGTTATAAATTATTATATATATTGCGTGACTAGACACCTCGAGTATAATAAAGGTATTTCATATTTTTTTAAACAACCACGTTAATATCGAGGTACCTTTAAAACGAGATAATTAAAAAGAACTATAATATTGATTATACTACGGAAAATTATAATACAGAGATACTAAAACAGAGATATTTCATATTCTAAAAATATGAAATATTTTAAATTGCTATATTAATTATTTCGGGGTATGAATTATTACTATTATCGTATTCAAGCTATTTCATATTTTTAAAATTATTTCCTAATATTAAAATTACTGTTAACATTATTATTATTATTTCAAATTACAGATTGTTATCATATTAAATTTATTGCTACACTAAAATTCTATTTTATTTCTTACATAGTAAAACAATTCGAATGAAATAGCAGTTTGCCAGAATTTATAATATATTTAAATAGAGAAATTTAAATATTTTAATACGATCAACGATTGAAATACTGAAATTAAAAATAATAAAAAAGGTGTAATTAAAAAATTATTTCCATCTTTTAATTAATATTGTACGTGACTCATATCCTTATAATTCGCCAATCGTATTATACACATTTATAATAAACGTAACACGAATATTGTAGGATGGCGAAAACTGGTTTTGGGACACCGAAAATTGACAAAACAACAAGAACAGAATAACAGAAACTCAAAACTCATAAAACTAATTTAACTTAGGAAAAGAACACCAAGATAACGCAACGAAAA
>NW_016910198.1:0-766 GCF_001483705.2 Eufriesea mexicana
TCCAGCAAGACTCTATAGCATTCCAATGGCTATAGCAAGCCAATAGAATCTTTCTTCCTTAATTGTGCCAGAAAGTTAGCTAACCAGTACAGTAGACGAAAATGTCAACAAAATGGTATTTTCAGCCTCATTCACATTCTATATCAATGCAATTTCTATAGCACGCAAAAAGTATCTTTCCTCCCTACTTATGCATGAAAGATAGCTCACCACGATATTAGTGGATAATGTCTATAAAAGTGAATTTCCCTTCCAGATTCTATAGCTTTGCAGTGACTAGAGCACGCCAACAGAATATTTCCGCCTTATTTGTGCTAGAAAGGTGGCTCACCACGATATTAGTCGAAAATGTCAGTAAAATTGAATTTTCCTGCCAGAGTCCATAGCATTGCAAAGGCTATAGCACGCCAATTGTATCTTTCCCCCCTACTTTTGCAAGGATGTTATGTCGCCACGATATTAGCCGAAAATGACATTAAAAATAAACTTTCCAGCCAGATTCAATCGCATTGCGACGGCTATAGCACGCCAATTGAATATTTCCACCTTATTTATAAAATAAAGTTGGCTCACTACGATATTAGTGGAAGATGACAATAAAATTGAACTTTCCAGTCACATTCTAAAGCATTGCAATGGCTACAGCTCGCCAATGGAATCGTTCCACCTTAGTTATGCAGGGAAGTTATCTCACCACGATATCAGTCGAAAATGTCAATAAAATTGAACTTTCCAGTGACATTCTAAAGCATTGCAATGGCTACAG
>NW_016910199.1:0-441 GCF_001483705.2 Eufriesea mexicana
TTGTGCTATACAATGCTTTAGGGTGGACTTCTGCGCTCTACTGTGCTCTAATATGCTATTCTTTGCTATGGGGAAGCCAGCAGTAGTTGTCGTGCCGCGTTTGGTTCAGTTAAGTTACGTTTGGTTACAATTCGATTGGCTAGGTTAGGAGGTTCTAGCTTCGACTTTTGCGCTATAAACTGCGGATTGGCGGATTTCTGCACTCTACTCGGCTCTAACACATTCACCTTGTCTCTGGGTGGGCCTGCATTAGTGGTATCGGCATTTCACGTTGAGTTAGTCTGCGTTCGGTTAGGTTAGGTTAGGGCGGTTAGGAGCGGTTAGGTAGGGATATCATCGGCTTTTGTGCTTTACAATGCAATGCGGCGGCTTCAGAGCTCTACTGTGCGCTAGTATATTTTAGTAGTCTCTGCGGTCGCCGGCAATAATCTCGGCACGATA
>NW_016910200.1:0-5965 GCF_001483705.2 Eufriesea mexicana
GCCGCGCACAGTGTGGCCGGCCTTCCGGGAGTCGAGCAGGGTGTAGTATTGTTATATAGGGGCGCAGAAATCCACCGAACAATAGAGAAAAGCACAAAGGTCTAAGCTATCCTACCCTAACATATACATACGTAATATAACCGGACGCAACATACCTTAACCTAACGTGCCAAGACGATTATCTCTGGCCACCCCAGAGCAAAGCAGAATATACTTCAGCAGAGTAGTGCACAGAAAGCCAACGATTAGTTGCGTACGGCACAAAAGTCGAAGACATCCTAACGTAAACTGTCCTCACCCGGCCTTGCCGAACGTAGAGTCACGCAACACGTGGCGTCCAGACTACCATTGCTGTTCTCCACAGATCCAAGCAGAGCATACTAGAGCAATGTAGAACGCAGAAATCCACCGCATTTCAGTGTACAGCGCAAAAGTCAAAGACATCCTAACCTAACCTGTCCTAACCTGAAATAAAAAGCGTAGCATACCTCACCATGCCGTGCCGAGACCACTAATACTGGCCTACCCATATCCACGCATAATGTAGGGCAGCACAGTAGATCACAGAAGTCCACCTTATAACTGTACAGCACGAAAGTCAAGGCTACCCTAGCCTTACTTAACCTAACCTAACCTTGCCAAACGTAACCTAACTCAAGCTGACTCGCCACGACTATTATTTCTCGCCTCCACGGGTTCGAGCTGAGAATACTAGATCAATGTCACGCACAGAAATCCATCAGATAGCAGTGTACAGCATAAAAGTCAAGTAAACCCTGACCGAAGCTTCCTAATTTAACCTAAGGAAACGTAACCTTACTCAACCTAACGTGCCGCGAACCCTATTGCCGGCATCCCCGGAGCCAAGTAGGATATATCAGAATACGGTAGAGCGCATGAATCCACGGATAGCAGTGAACAGCACGTAGAACTAAACTATCGTACCCTAACCTCACCAAACTTAACATAACCGATCGTAGCATAGCTCAACGTAACGTACCGAGACCACTGTTGCTGGCCTCCCCAAAGCCAAGGATAGGGTACTAGAGCGCAGCAAAGAGCAGTAATCCACTACATTGCGGTGTATAGCAGAAGAGTGAAACATATGCTGACGTAGCTTGACGTACCCAACACACCCAAACGTAGTGTAACCGAACATAACGTGACCAGACCATTATTGCTGGCTTCCCAGATCCAGGCAGAGCATATTAGAGAAATTTAGTGCGCAGGAATCCACCGAATAGCAGTGAATAGCACAAAAGCCAAAGTAGCATCTCCTAACCTAGCAGAACCTAGCATATCCAAACGTGACAAATCACAACCCACCTTGACGAGGCCACTAATGATGGCCTCCACAGAGACAAGCAGAGTGTACTAGAGCACAGTTGAACGCCGAAATCCGCCGCATTGCAGTGTAAAGCACTAAAGTCGCAGATAAACTAACCTAACTTGTCCCAATCTTACCTAACCAGACGTAGCTTGCCTCAAGATAACGCGCCGAGACCACCATTGCTGATCTCCCCAGAGCGAAGCACAGCACATTACAGCACAGTATAGCGCACAAGCTTACCGAGTAGCAGTGTATAGCACGAAAGTCTATGCTATCTTCTCCTACATTAACCAGACGTGACATAACCAAACGTAGCCTAAATAAACTAACCTGCCGCGACCCCTATTTCTGGCCTCCACACAGTCGAGCAGAGCATAGTAGAACAATGTTGAGTGTAGAAATGCGACGAATAGCAGTGCACAGCACAAGAGTCACAGCAAACCTAACCCATCCTGTCCAAAGGTAATATAATCAAACGCAGCGTAACTTAGCCTCACGTGCAAGGACCACTATTACTGGATTCCTCAGAGCCAAGTATAATATGCTAGAGCACAGCAGAGCGCAGAAAGCCTCCAAAGTGCTGCGAGTAGCACAAAGTCGGAGATATCCTAACTTTACCAGACACAACCTAACGAAACCAAACGTAGCCTAACTCAGCGTAACAAGCCTAGAACACTATTGCTGGCCACCAAAGAGCCAAGCAGAGCATACTAGAGGAGAGTAGATTGCAGGAATCCATAGAATCGCAATGAATAGCAGAAAAGTCGAAGCTATACAAACCTAACAAACCGAAGCGTACCTCAACCTAACTTGCCGAGACCACTATTACTGGCATCTACAGAGCCAAGCAGAACATACTAGAACGCTCCAGAGCGCAGAAATCCACCGAATAGCAGTGTAGAGCGCAAAAGTCAAAGTTGCAATGCCCAACCTTACCAAACGTAGCATAACCAAACGTTACCAAACTCCACCCGACAGCCCGACACAGCTACTGCTGACTTGCCTCGAGCCAAGCTGAATATACTACAGCACAGTACATCACAGACATCCGCGGCGATTCAATTAATAGGACAAAAGTGTTATATGTCCGGACCAATCCTGACCTAACCTAACAAAGCCAAGCGTAGCATGGCTCATCGCTACGAATCGCGATCACAGTACCTGGCCTCCGCGAAGCCAAGCAGAATGTAGTAGAGCATAGAAGATCATAGGAATCCACCGTAAACAGTGCATTGCGCGAAAGTCGAAGCAACTCTATACAAACCAGCATAACCTAGCCTAACCAATCTTAACACAACACAACCTAACGTGCTGTGGCCACTATTGCTCGCGTCCCCATAGTGGAGCAGAGCATAATAGAGCAATGTAGAGCGCAGAAATCCACCTAGTAGCAGTGTATAAAACAAAAGTTGAAGATTTTCTGAACAAACCTGACCTAGCCTAACCTAATCGAACGTAGCATAGCTGAGCAAAACGTGCCGCAGCCACTGCTCCAGGCCAGCCCAGAGCCAAGCAGGACGTAGTAAGGCACAGTATATCACAGAAATCCTTCTGATAACAAAGTATAGCACGAAAGTCGATGGTATCCTAACCAAGCATATCCGAACCCAACCTAACCGAAGATAACCTAACTCAACCTGAAGTGCCACGACCACAATTGCTCGCCTCGCCAGAGTCAAACTGAGTATAGCAAAGCAATGTAGAGCGCAGGAATCTACCAAATAGCAGTGTACAGCAACAAAGTCAAAGAAATCCTAACAAAACCCGCCTAACCTAACCTAACGAAACGTAACATAACTCAACCTAACGAGCCGAGGCCACTGCTGCTGGTCACCATGGAGCCAAGCAGAGCTTATTAGAGCACATTAGAGCGCAGAGGTCCACGGAATGGCAGTGTATAGCAGAAAAGTCAGAGTAGCCTATCCTAACGTAGCCAAACTTTAAATAAAAGAATGTAACTCAACACAACCTAACATGACGACAGCACTATTGCTGGCCTCCACAAAGAGAAGCAGAAAATATTAGAGCACAGTAGAGCACAGAAATCTGCGGGTAGCAGTGCATAGCACAAAAGTCTGTACTATCATACCCTAACCTCACCAACCGTAACACAACCGAACGTAGCATTGCTCAAACTAACCTGCCGAGACCACAATTGCTTGCCACCACAGAGCAAAGCAGAACATACTAGAACACGCTGGACCACTGAGGTCCACCGAATAGCTGTGTATATCACAATATTCAAAGCTACCCTATCCCAATATATCCAATCTTAACATACCCGAACGTGACATAACGCAACCTAACGTACCCCGACCACTAATGCTGGCCTCCCCAGGGAAATGCGGAATGTATTAGAGCGCAGCCGAGCGCAGAAATCCACCGAATATCAGTGTATAGCGCGAGAGACATAACGATAATTACCAAACATAACGTAACACAACCTAGCAAAACGTAACCTAACACAACCTGACGTGCCACGACCTCTATTGCTCGCTTCAACAGAGTCGAGCAGCGTATAGTAGAGCAATGTAGAGCGCAGGAATCCACCAAATAGCAGTTTATAGCACAAAAGTCAAGGAAATCATAATCGAGCCTTCCTAACCGAACTTAACGAAACGTAACCTTGCTCAAGCAAACGTGCCGGGACCACTATTGCTGTCATCCACAAACACAAGCAGAATGAACTAGAACACATTAGAGCGCCGGAATATGCCGAATAGCAGTGTATAACACAAAAGTCGGAGATACCATAACCTAACTTTACATAATCGGCCATAACCACACGTAGAATAGTTAAGCCTCACGAGCCGAGACCTCGATTGCTGGCTTCCATAGAGCCAACCGGAACACATCAGAGCACAGCAGAGCGCAAAAAGCCATGAAATAGCAGCGAATAGCACAAATGTCAAAGATATCCTAACCTTACCTGACCAAATATAACTTTAAAAAACGTGGACAACTAAAGCTAACGTGACGAGATGATTATTGCTGTCCTCCTCAGTGCCGAGCAGAACGCACCAGAGCACAGTAGAGCGCAGAAATCAAACGAACAGCAGTGGATAGCAGATTAGTCAATGACATCGTAACCAAACCTTGCTAGACCCAGCCTGGCCAAACGTAACCTAACTCAATCTATCGTGCCAAGACCACTATTGCTGGCCACGACAGGGTCGTGCAGGGCATAGTAGAGTAATGTAGAGCGCAGAAATGCACCGAGTAGCAGTGTAAGGCGAAGAAGTGGAAGTTATCCCTTCCTAACCTAACCAAGCGCAACATAAGGAAGCGCTGCGTAATCTAACCTAACGTGCCTTGACTCCAATTGCTGGCCTCCTCGGTGCCAAGCGGACCATGCCGGAGCACAGCAGAGCGCAGGAAAACATCGTACAGCTGTGCATACCACGAAAGTCAAAGCTTTGCAGACCCAAACCAAACTAACATAACGTAACCAAACCATCTCTACCTAACGTGCCGAATCCACTGTTGCTGGACTTCCGAGGGACAAGCAGAGCATACTAGAGAACGCCGCATTGCTGCGCAAAGGACTGTAGTCGAAGATATCCTAACCTATCCTTACTAAACGTAGCCTAACGCAACGCAAAGTGCTGGGACCACTATTTCTGGCCTTCCAGGTGCCAAGCTGAATATACCAGATCACAGTGGAGCGCAGAAATCTGCCGAACAGCAGTGTATAGTAGAAAAGACAAAGCTATCCTCTCCTAACCCAACCAGTCGTAGCAAAGCTAAACGTAAAATAACTCAATCTAACGGGAAGCGGCCACTATTGCTTGCCTGCCCAGAGTCAAGCAGAGTATAGTATAGCACAGCAGAGCGCAGGAATCCCCCGAATAACAGACAGTGCCAAGAAAGTGAAAGCTATCCAGACTTAACCCAAACAAACCTACCATAACCAAACGTAACCTAACACAACCTAGCTTGCCGAGGCAATTATTGCTGACTACCCCAGGGACAAGCAGAGCACATTAGAGGTCAGCATAGCGCAAAAGTGCAACGAATAGCAGTATATAGCAGAAAAATCAGTGCCATACTCTCCTACCCTGACGAAACGTAGCATAACCAAGCGTAGCGCAAATCAAGCTAACATGCCGGGACTTCTATTACTGTCCTCCCCAGAGTTGAGCAGAGTATAGCAGAGCAATGTGTAGAGCAGAAATCCACCGAATAGCAGTGTAGAGGACAAAAGTCAACGCTATCCTCTCCGAACACATCCAAACGTAATACAATGAAACCTATGCTAACGTAACCTAACGCGCCGAGACCAATACTGCTGGCATCGTCAGAGCCAAGCAGAATAGGCATGGGCACTGTAGAGCGCAGAGAGCCACCAAAGAGCAGCGTATAACACAAAAGCCAAATGTATCCTAACCAAATCTGATCTAACGTAACCTAGACAAACGTGGACCAATTAACCTTAACGAGCCGAGACCGGTATTTAGGGCCTCTCGAGTGCCAAGCAGAACATACGAGAGCACAGTAGGGAGCAGAAATCCAACGAATGGCAGTGTAAAGCACAAAAGTCAAAGCCGTCATAACTGAACCTAACCAAACGTAGCATGACCAGACGTAGCATAACTCAAACCATCGTGTCACGACCACTATTTCTGTCCACCCCAG
>NW_016910200.1:9940-18263 GCF_001483705.2 Eufriesea mexicana
CAAACATAACGGAACACAACTTAACGAGCCGGGAGCACTATTCCTGGCGCCCACAGAGTCAAGCGGAGTGTGATTCCGCGCAGAAGAGCGCAAAAGTCCATAGAATGTCAGTGTGTAGCTCAAAAGTCTAAGCTATCCAAACCTGACACAACGTAACCTAGCATGACCATACGTAATCTAACCCAAACTATCGTGCCGCGCACAGTGTGGCCGGCCTTCCGGGAGTCGAGCAGGGTGTAGTATTGTTATATAGGGGCGCAGAAATCCACCGAACAATAGAGAAAAGCACAAAGGTCTAAGCTATCCTACCCTAACATATACATACGTAATATAACCGGACGCAACATACCTTAACCTAACGTGCCAAGACGATTATCTCTGGCCACCCCAGAGCAAAGCAGAATATACTTCAGCAGAGTAGTGCACAGAAAGCCAACGATTAGTTGCGTACGGCACAAAAGTCGAAGACATCCTAACGTAAACTGTCCTCACCCGGCCTTGCCGAACGTAGAGTCACGCAACACGTGGCGTCCAGACTACCATTGCTGTTCTCCACAGATCCAAGCAGAGCATACTAGAGCAATGTAGAACGCAGAAATCCACCGCATTTCAGTGTACAGCGCAAAAGTCAAAGACATCCTAACCTAACCTGTCCTAACCTAAAATAAAAAGCGTAGCATAGCTCACCATGCCGTGCCGAGACCACTAATACTGGCCTACCCATATCCACGCATAATGTAGGGCAGCACAGTAGATCACAGAAGTCCACCTTATAACTGTACAGCACGAAAGTCAAGGCTACCCTAGCCTTACTTAACCTAACCTAACCTTGCCAAACGTAACCTAACTCAAGCTGACTCGCCACGACTATTATTTCTCGCCTCCACGGGTTCGAGCTGAGAATACTAGATCAATGTCACGCACAGAAATCCATCAGATAGCAGTGTACAGCATAAAAGTCAAGTAAACCCTGACCGAAGCTTCCTAATTTAACCTAAGGAAACGTAACCTTACTCAACCTAACGTGCCGCGAACCCTATTGCCGGCATCCCCGGAGCCAAGTAGGATATATCAGAATACGGTAGAGCGCATGAATCCACGGATAGCAGTGAACAGCACGTAGAACTAAACTATCGTACCCTAACCTCACCAAACTTAACATAACCGATCGTAGCATAGCTCAACGTAACGTACCGAGACCACTGTTGCTGGCCTCCCCAAAGCCAAGGATAGGGTACTAGAGCGCAGCAAAGAGCAGTAATCCACTACATTGCGGTGTATAGCAGAAGAGTGAAACATATGCTGACGTAGCTTGACGTACCCAACACACCCAAACGTAGTGTAACCGAACATAACGTGACCAGACCATTATTGCTGGCTTCCCAGATCCAGGCAGAGCATATTAGAGAAATTTAGTGCGCAGGAATCCACCGAATAGCAGTGAATAGCACAAAAGCCAAAGTAGCATCTCCTAACCTAGCAGAACCTAGCATATCCAAACGTGACAAATCACAACCCACCTTGACGAGGCCACTAATGATGGCCTCCACAGAGACAAGCAGAGTGTACTAGAGCACAGTTGAACGCCGAAATCCGCCGCATTGCAGTGTAAAGCACTAAAGTCGCAGATAAACTAACCTAACTTGTCCCAATCTTACCTAACCAGACGTAGCTTGCCTCAAGATAACGCGCCGAGACCACCATTGCTGATCTCCCCAGAGCGAAGCACAGCACATTACAGCACAGTATAGCGCACAAGCTTACCGAGTAGCAGTGTATAGCACGAAAGTCTATGCTATCTTCTCCTACATTAACCAGACGTGACATAACCAAACGTAGCCTAAATAAACTAACCTGCCGCGACCCCTATTTCTGGCCTCCACACAGTCGAGCAGAGCATAGTAGAACAATGTTGAGTGTAGAAATGCGACGAATAGCAGTGCACAGCACAAGAGTCACAGCAAACCTAACCCATCCTGTCCAAAGGTAATATAATCAAACGCAGCGTAACTTAGCCTCACGTGCAAGGACCACTATTACTGGATTCCTCAGAGCCAAGTATAATATGCTAGAGCACAGCAGAGCGCAGAAAGCCTCCAAAGTGCTGCGAGTAGCACAAAGTCGGAGATATCCTAACTTTACCAGACACAACCTAACGAAACCAAACGTAGCCTAACTCAGCGTAACAAGCCTAGAACACTATTGCTGGCCACCAAAGAGCCAAGCAGAGCATACTAGAGGAGAGTAGATTGCAGGAATCCATAGAATCGCAATGAATAGCAGAAAAGTCGAAGCTATACAAACCTAACAAACCGAAGCGTACCTCAACCTAACTTGCCGAGACCACTATTACTGGCATCTACAGAGCCAAGCAGAACATACTAGAACGCTCCAGAGCGCAGAAATCCACCGAATAGCAGTGTAGAGCGCAAAAGTCAAAGTTGCAATGCCCAACCTTACCAAACGTAGCATAACCAAACGTTACCAAACTCCACCCGACAGCCCGACACAGCTACTGCTGACTTGCCTCGAGCCAAGCTGAATATACTACAGCACAGTACATCACAGACATCCGCGGCGATTCAATTAATAGGACAAAAGTGTTATATGTCCGGACCAATCCTGACCTAACCTAACAAAGCCAAGCGTAGCATGGCTCATCGCTACGAATCGCGATCACAGTACCTGGCCTCCGCGAAGCCAAGCAGAATGTAGTAGAGCATAGAAGATCATAGGAATCCACCGTAAACAGTGCATTGCGCGAAAGTCGAAGCAACTCTATACAAACCAGCATAACCTAGCCTAACCAATCTTAACACAACACAACCTAACGTGCTGTGGCCACTATTGCTCGCGTCCCCATAGTGGAGCAGAGCATAATAGAGCAATGTAGAGCGCAGAAATCCACCTAGTAGCAGTGTATAAAACAAAAGTTGAAGATTTTCTGAACAAACCTGACCTAGCCTAACCTAATCGAACGTAGCATAGCTGAGCAAAACGTGCCGCAGCCACTGCTCCAGGCCAGCCCAGAGCCAAGCAGGACGTAGTAAGGCACAGTATATCACAGAAATCCTTCTGATAACAAAGTATAGCACGAAAGTCGATGGTATCCTAACCAAGCATATCCGAACCCAACCTAACCGAAGATAACCTAACTCAACCTGAAGTGCCACGACCACAATTGCTCGCCTCGCCAGAGTCAAACTGAGTATAGCAAAGCAATGTAGAGCGCAGGAATCTACCAAATAGCAGTGTACAGCAACAAAGTCAAAGAAATCCTAACAAAACCCGCCTAACCTAACCTAACGAAACGTAACATAACTCAACCTAACGAGCCGAGGCCACTGCTGCTGGTCACCATGGAGCCAAGCAGAGCTTATTAGAGCACATTAGAGCGCAGAGGTCCACGGAATGGCAGTGTATAGCAGAGTAGCATTGCTGCGCAAAGGACTGTAGTCGAAGATATCCTAACCTATCCTTACTAAACGTAGCCTAACGCAACGCAAAGTGCTGGGACCACTATTTCTGGCCTTCCACCACTGAGGTCCACCGAATAGCTGTGTATATCACAATATTCAAAGCTACCCTATCCCAATATATCCAATCTTAACATACCCGAACGTGACATAACGCAACCTAACGTACCCCGACCACTAATGCTGGCCTCCCCAGGGAAATGCGGAATGTATTAGAGCGCAGCCGAGCGCAGAAATCCACCGAATATCAGTGTATAGCGCGAGAGACATAACGATAATTACCAAACATAACGTAACACAACCTAGCAAAACGTAACCTAACACAACCTGACGTGCCACGACCTCTATTGCTCGCTTCAACAGAGTCGAGCAGCGTATAGTAGAGCAATGTAGAGCGCAGGAATCCACCAAATAGCAGTTTATAGCACAAAAGTCAAGGAAATCATAATCGAGCCTTCCTAACCGAACTTAACGAAACGTAACCTTGCTCAAGCAAACGTGCCGGGACCACTATTGCTGTCATCCACAAACACAAGCAGAATGAACTAGAACACATTAGAGCGCCGGAATATGCCGAATAGCAGTGTATAACACAAAAGTCGGAGATACCATAACCTAACTTTACATAATCGGCCATAACCACACGTAGAATAGTTAAGCCTCACGAGCCGAGACCTCGATTGCTGGCTTCCATAGAGCCAACCGGAACACATCAGAGCACAGCAGAGCGCAAAAAGCCATGAAATAGCAGCGAATAGCACAAATGTCAAAGATATCCTAACCTTACCTGACCAAATATAACTTTAAAAAACGTGGACAACTAAAGCTAACGTGACGAGATGATTATTGCTGTCCTCCTCAGTGCCGAGCAGAACGCACCAGAGCACAGTAGAGCGCAGAAATCAAACGAACAGCAGTGGATAGCAGATTAGTCAATGACATCGTAACCAAACCTTGCTAGACCCAGCCTGGCCAAACGTAACCTAACTCAATCTATCGTGCCAAGACCACTATTGCTGGCCACGACAGGGTCGTGCAGGGCATAGTAGAGTAATGTAGAGCGCAGAAATGCACCGAGTAGCAGTGTAAGGCGAAGAAGTGGAAGTTATCCCTTCCTAACCTAACCAAGCGCAACATAAGGAAGCGCTGCGTAATCTAACCTAACGTGCCTTGACTCCAATTGCTGGCCTCCTCGGTGCCAAGCGGACCATGCCGGAGCACAGCAGAGCGCAGGAAAACATCGTACAGCTGTGCATACCACGAAAGTCAAAGCTTTGCAGACCCAAACCAAACTAACATAACGTAACCAAACCATCTCTACCTAACGTGCCGAATCCACTGTTGCTGGACTTCCGAGGGACAAGCAGAGCATACTAGAGAACGCCGCATTGCTGCGCAAAGGACTGTAGTCGAAGATATCCTAACCTATCCTTACTTAACGTAGCCTAACGCAACGCAAAGTGCTGGGACCACTATTTCTGGCCTTCCAGGTGCCAAGCTGAATATACCAGATCACAGTGGAGCGCAGAAATCTGCCGAACAGCAGTGTATAGTAGAAAAGACAAAGCTATCCTCTCCTAACCCAACCAGTCGTAGCAAAGCTAAACGTAAAATAACTCAATCTAACGGGAAGCGGCCACTATTGCTTGCCTGCCCAGAGTCAAGCAGAGTATAGTATAGCACAGCAGAGCGCAGGAATCCCCCGAATAACAGACAGTGCCAAGAAAGTGAAAGCTATCCAGACTTAACCCAAACAAACCTACCATAACCAAACGTAACCTAACACAACCTAGCTTGCCGAGGCAATTATTGCTGACTACCCCAGGGAAGGTATAGTATAGCACAGCAGAGCGCAGGAATCCCCCGAATAACAGACAGTGCCAAGAAAGTGGAAGCTATCCAGACTTAACCCAAACAAACCTACCATAACCAAACGTAACCTAACACAACCTAGCTTGCCGAGGCAATTATTGCTGACTACCCCAGGGACAAGCAGAGCACATTAGAGGTCAGCATAGCGCAAAAGTGCAACGAATAGCAGTATATAGCAGAAAAATCAGTGCCATACTCTCCTACCCTGACGAAACGTAGCATAACCAAGCGTAGCGCAAATCAAGCTAACATGCCGGGACTTCTATTACTGTCCTCCCCAGAGTTGAGCAGAGTATAGCAGAGCAATGTGTAGAGCAGAAATCCACCGAATAGCAGTGTAGAGGACAAAAGTCAACGCTATCCTCTCCGAACACATCCAAACGTAATACAATGAAACCTATGCTAACGTAACCTAACGCGCCGAGACCAATACTGCTGGCATCGTCAGAGCCAAGCAGAATAGGCATGGGCACTGTAGAGCGCAGAGAGCCACCAAAGAGCAGCGTATAACACAAAAGCCAAATGTATCCTAACCAAATCTGATCTAACGTAACCTAGACAAACGTGGACCAATTAACCTTAACGAGCCGAGACCGGTATTTAGGGCCTCTCGAGTGCCAAGCAGAACATACGAGAGCACAGTAGGGAGCAGAAATCCAACGAATGGCAGTGTAAAGCACAAAAGTCAAAGCCGTCATAACTGAACCTAACCAAACGTAGCATGACCAGACGTAGCATAACTCAAACCATCGTGTCACGACCACTATTTCTGTCCACCCCAGTGTCGAGCAGAGTATAGAAAAGCCACGTAGAGCGCAGAAATTCACCGAACAGCAGTGTATAGCGCAAAAGTCAAAGTTAACCTATCCTAACCTAACCAAGGGGCATGACCAAGCGCAACGTAATCCAACCTAACGTGCCTAGACCAATATTGCTGGCCTCTGAATTTCTAAGCAGAACATATTAGAGGAGAGCGGGGCGCAGAAGTCCATAGAATGGCAGTTTGTAGCAGAAAATTCAAAGCCATCCTAACCTGACGCAAACAAGCCTAACCCAATCAAACGTAACATGACGGAGGCTAACGTGCCTAGACCAGTATCGCTGTCCCTCCAAGGGCTGCGCTGAACACATTACAGCACAGTAAAGTGCAGAAATCCACCGAATAGCTGTGTATAGTACAATAGTCAAAGATATGCTGACCGAGCCTAACCTAACCTAACATAACCAATCGTAACATTGCACAACCTAACATGCCTCGTCCAAAATTGCTGGCGTCCCAGAGACAAGCAGAATATGACAGAGCACAGTAGAGCCCAGGAGTCCATAAGGTAGCAGCGTCGGGCACAATGGTCAAGGTTACACTAAATTAACCCAAAATACCCTGATCCAGCCAAATGTAATCTAACAGAACCTAACATGCCGCGACCGGTATTGGCGGCCTCCAATGAGCCAAGCGGGGCATACCGGATTACAGTAGAGCGCAGAAATCCAACGTATAGCAGTGTAAAATACGATAGTCAAAGCTCGGAAGACCTAACCCAAACTAACGTAACGTAACCAAACGCAGACTAACTCTACCTAACGTGCCGAGTCCGCCATTAATGGCCTCCTTAGAGTCAAGCAGGGTATATTACAGCACAGTAGAGCACAGAGATCCACCGTATAAGAGCATACAGCACAAAAGTTACCTCTCGAGACATAACCAAACGTAACATATACGAACGTAACGAACCTCAACCTAACCTGCTGACACCACCATGGGTGGCCTCCGCAGAGGCAAGCAGAAAATACTAGAGAACAATAGAGCGTAGAAATCGACCGCATTGCAGTGTAAAGCACATAAGTCATTGATATCCTGACCTAACCTAACCTAACCGAACGTAGGCTAATTGAAAGTAACGTGACTATGGCAATATCGCTGCCATTAATAGAGCAAAACTGAACATATTAGAGCGCAGTAGGGTGCATGCATCCAGCGAATAGCAGTGTATAATGCAAAAGTCGGGGATATCATCTCGTAACCTAATCAATCGTAACAAAACCAAACGTAACACAACCCAACCTATCGTGAAACTAACACTATTGCTGGCCTCCCTAGAGCCAGGCAGAGCATATTAGCGGAGCGTAGAGCGCAGAAATCCATAGAATCGCGGTGTATAGCAGTAAAGTCAGGGCTATCCAAACCTGAGCCACACCAACATAACCTAACGAAACGAAGAAAACTCTAGCTATCGTGCCGAGACGACCATGTCTGGCCTCCCCAGAGTCCAGTAGAGCATTGTACAACAATGTTCAGCGTAGAAATCCACCGAAATACTGGGTGTAGCGCAGAAGTCAAACCTAGCCCCTCCTAACCTAAGCAATCGTGGCGTAACCAAACATAACCTAACTGAACATAAGCCGTTGCGACCACTATTGCTGGACGCCCCTGGACCAAGCGGAGTGCAGTAGAGCTCAGTAGACTGCAGGAGCCCACTAAATAACTGAGTACCCCACAAAAGCCTACGGTTTCCTAACCTAGCACAAACGATCGTAGCCTAACACAAACTAACGTGCCGAGGCCACTATTACAGGCCACCCCAGAGTCGAGCATGGTATGGAAGAGCAATGTAGAGCGCAGAAATGCACCGAGTAGCGGTGTATAGCACAAGAGACATTGCTATCCTCTCCTAACCTTACTAATCGTGACATGGCCAAACGTGGCCTAACAAAACCTATCGTGCCGCGACCACTACTACTGGCCTCCCCAAAGACGTGCAGAGTATAGTTGAGCGCAGTAGAGTCCAGAAAGTCACCAAATAGCGATGTGCATCTCCAAAGTCATAGATATCATAATATAACCATGCCTAACCTAACCTAACAAAACGTCGAATAACTAAAGCTAACGAGCCGCGACCAGTATTGCTGGCTTCCCCAGAGACAAGCAGAATTTGATAGAGCACAGTCGAGCACACAGGTCCCTAGAATATCAGTTT
>NW_016910200.1:18589-39675 GCF_001483705.2 Eufriesea mexicana
AACGTAGCCTAACGCAACGCAAAGTGCTGGGACCACTATTTCTGGCCTTCCAGGTGCCAAGCTGAATATACCAGATCACAGTGGAGCGCAGAAATCTGCCGAACAGCAGTGTATAGTAGAAAAGACAAAGCTATCCTCTCCTAACCCAACCAGTCGTAGCAAAGCTAAACGAAAAATAACTCAATCTAACGGGAAGCGGCCACTATTGCTGGCCTCCACAGAGACAAGCGGATGCTAGTAGGGCATCGCAGAGCGCAGTCGTCGATCAAATATCAGTGTATAGCACAAAAGTCAAAGCAATCGCAACCAAACTTAACCAAACGTAACTTAACCGCACGTAACCTGACTCAATAAAACGTCCCACGGCCGCTATCGCAGGCTACGCCAGAGTCGAGTAGAGTATGGTAGAGCAATGCAGAGCCCAGAAATACACCGCATTTCAGTGCACAGTACAAGAGCCATATATATCCCTTCCAAACCCAAACATGTCTGACCTAACGGAACGTAAGCTGACACTACCTATCACGCCGCGTCCGCACTTTCTGGCCACCACAGACCAAAGCAGTGCATACTAGATCACAGTAGTGCTCAGGAATCCCCCGAATAGCAGTGTACAGCACAAAAGTTGAAGCTGTCATGGCCTAACATTTCCAGACATAGCATAACCAAGCGAAACCTAACTACACCGAACGGCCCCACACCACCATAGCTGACCACCCAAGAGCCATGCAGAGTATACAACATCACTGTAGATCACAGGCATCCGCGGCGTTTCAGTTTACAGCGCAAAAGTCAAAGATACCCTAACCAAACCTGATCCAACCTAAACCAACCAAACGTTGCCTAACGCCGAATAACGTGCCAAGACCACTATTGCTGTCTTTCCCAGAGAAAAGCTGAACAGATAAGGTCACTGTAGAGGGCCGGGATACGCCGAATAGCAGTCTACAGCACAAAAGTCGGACCTACACTATCCTAACCTAACCAATTGTAACATAGCCATACGTAACCATGCACAACCTAACGTGTAGCGACCACTATTGCTGGTCCCCCAGATTCCAGCAGATTATGCTAGAGCACAGTGGAGGGCAGAAATCTACCGAATAGCAGTTTATTCCAAGAAAGTAAAAGCTATCCAAACCTAACCCAAACGTACATGACCTAATAAAACGTAACGTAACTAAACCAAACGTGCCGAAATCATTATTGCTCGCCTCCGCAGAGCCAAGCAGAGCATATTAGGGCACAGTACAGCGCAGAGGTTCACCGCATAGAAGTATATAGAACAAAGGTCAATGATAACCTGTCCTAACCTAACCAAACGTAACATAACCAAACTTAGCCTAAATCAATCTGACCTGGCGGGACCACTATTACTGGCCTCCCGGGAGTCGACCGGAGTATTGTAGGGCAATGCAGGGCGCAAAAATCAGCGGAATAGCAGTTTACAGCACAAAAGTCAGAGCTATCCGGTCCTAACCCATCCAAACATAATATAATCAAACGTACCATAGCATAAGCCAACGTGCCGAGACCACTATTGCTGGAATCCCCAGAGCCAAACAGAGTATACTAGAGCACAGCAGAGCGCAGGGAACCACCGAATAGCAGTGTATAGCACAAAAGTCAAAGGTAACTTAACCTAACCTTGCATAGCCTAGCCTAACCAAACGTTGGCTAACTCCACCTAGCGTGCCGAAGCCTATGTTGATGGACACCACAGAGGCAAGCAGAGCGTATTAGAGAACTGCAGAGTGCAGAAATCCGCCGAAGAGCGGAGTATAACACAGTAGCCGTAAACTCCACCAAACGCACTGACACAACCATTGCTATCCTTCTCATAGCCCAGCAGCGCGTATTAGAGCACAGTGGAGCGCAAAAGTCCAACGAATAGCAGTGCACAGCGCAAAAGTCAAAGTTACCTTATCCTATTCTAACCAAACGTAACATAACCAAGCGCAACATTACCAAACGTGACATAACTGATCCTAACGTGCCTACGCCACTACTGCTAACCACCACAGTGACAAGCACAATAAAGTACAGCACAGTAGATAACAGAAATCCGCGGCGTTGCAGCGTATAGCACAGAAGACAATGATATCCTAACGTAACACGACCCAACCTAAGCAAACCAAACGTTATCTAACTCAACCTAAGATGCCGCGACCACTACTGCTGACCTCCACAGAGTTAATCGTAGCATACTAGAGGAGAGCAGGAGGCAAAAATCCATAGAATTTCAGTGTGCAGCAGAAAATTCAAAGCTATCCTCTTCAAACCTATCCATCGGTAACATAACCAAACGTAACATAACGAAACCTAAGGAGCCGTGCCTGCTATTGCTGGCCTTCCCATTGTCGAGCGGAGCATAGCAGGACTCAGAAATCCACCGAATAACAGTGCATGCCACGAGAGTCCAAGTTATCAATACCTAACACAAATTAACGTAGCCTAACCTATCGTTGACTAACAGAGCCTAACGTGCCGAGACCGCTACTGCTGGCCTCCACACAGAGAATGAGAATGCGATAGAACACAGTGGAGCCTAACAGAAGATAGGATAGTTTTGCTGGGCACAGAAGTCAAGTATATCCTAACCTAACCCAAAGTACCCTAACCTGACCAAACGCAATCTAACTCCTTCAAACGTGCTGCCACCAGTATTGCTGGCCTCCAAAGCGCCAAGCAGAGCATAATAGATGAGGGCAGAGCGCAGAATTCCATGGGATCGCAGTGTATAGCATAAAAGTCGAGGCTAACCAAACTTAGCCATTGCAGACGTAACCTAACCTAGTCAAACGAAGCCTAACTCAACCTAACGTGCCGAGACCACAATAGCTTGCATCATCGTTGCCAAGCTAAGCATGTTTGAGCACAGCAGATCGCAGAATTCCGCCGAAAAGCAGAGAAAGCGCAGAAAGCAAGGATATCATGACCAAACCTATCCTAACCAAACCTAACCTAACCAATCTTGACATAACGAAACGTAAGCTGTCTTCGCCTAACCTGCCGCGACGGCTCTTGCTCGCGTCTCCAGTGTAGAGCAGAACATAGTAAAGGGGGTAGGGCACAGAAATCTATAGAAACGCAGTGTATAGCAGAAAAGTCAAAGATAACCAAACCTAACACAGGCCAACGTTGCCAAACCAAACGTAACATTAATCCACATAACGTTCGCGACCACTATTTCTAGCATCGCCATGGCAAAGCAGAATATAGTAGAGCACAGAAGGGCGCAGAAATCCACCGGATACCTGTGTATAGTACGAAAGTCAAAGCTACCCTTACCGAAACTAACGTAACCTGACGTAACCAAACTTAACCTATGTAAACCTAACATGCCGAGACCACTATTGCTGGCATCCCCAGAGCCAAGCGGTGCATATTAGAGCAATATATGGCGCAGAAATCCTACGAATACCGTGTATATAGAAAAAGCCGAAGCTATCCTACTGTATCACATCCAAACGCAATATAATCAAACGCAACATAACACAGCCTGACGTGCCGATACCACTATTTCTAACCCCCCGGAGCAAAGCAGAGCATATTGGATCACAGTAGATCGCAGAAATCCAACGAATAGCACTGTATGGCACAAAACCTAAAGCCGTCCATGCCCAACCTAGCCAAACATAACAAAGCCAATCGTATACAAACCCAACCTAGCGAACCTTGCCCACTATTGTTGTCCTCCCAAGTACCAAGCGGAACATATTAGAGGGCCGTAGAGCGCAGGAATCCACCGCATTGCCGTGCAAACCACAAAAGTGTAAGATAACCCGTCCTTACCTGTCATATCCTGTCCTATCTAAAAGTAGTGCAACTAAACATATCATGATGAGACACATATTGCTGGACACCACACAGCCAAGCAAAACACATTAGAGTACAGTAAAAAGCAGGGATCCAACGCATTGGTGTGTATGGCACAGACGTTGGAGATAACCAAACCTAACATCACCCACCGAACCTAATCGAACGTAGTCTAACGCAATATAACGTGCCGCGAGCTCTATTGATGGCCTCCATGGAGACAAGCAAAGCATATAAGAGCGCACTGGAGCGCAGAAATCCAACGAATAGCAGTGTACAGCGCAAAAGTCAAGTGCATCCTAACCTAACCTGGCTTAACCTAACCTAACCTTACGTAGCGCAGCTCAGCATAATGTGCCGCCAACAATGCTGCTGGCATCCCCAGGGCAGAGCAAAAATAGTAGAGCACAGTTGATCACAGGAATCCATGGACAACAGTTTAAGCTACGAAAGACGGAGCTATCATAACCGAACTTAACCTAACCAAGCATAACATAACTAAGCCTAACTTGCCGCGAACCCTATTGCTCGCATCCCCAAGGTCGTGGGGAGCACTGTAGAGCAATGTGGAGCGAATAAGTCCACCGAATAACAGAGTTCAGGCAAAACGTCAACGAGATCCTGACCAAGCCTTCCTACCCTGTCCTAACAAAACGAAACATAACTCAAACTAACGTGCCGAGACCACTATTGCTGGCCACCCCAGAGCCATACAGAGCATATCAGGTCCCGCTAGAGCGCAGAAATCCTCCTAATGTCATTGTAGATCACAAAAGTCAAAGTAGCGTATCCTAACCTGGCCAAGCGTAACATACCCAAGCGTAGCTAAACTCAACCTAACATTACGAGAGAGTTATGGCTGGCCTCCTCAGAGAAAGGCAAGGTGCACTAGAGCACAGTAGTGCGCAGAAATCCACCGCATTGCAGTGAATAACACAAAAGTCGAGGGTATCCTAACCTAATTTCTCCTAACCCAAACTAAGCAAACGTAACCTGGCACAACCTAACATTCCGAGGCAACTATTGCTGGCCTCCCCAGAGCCAAGCAGAGATTATTAGAACACAGTAGATCGCAGACGTCCGCGGATAGCCCTGTATAGTACAAAAGTCTAGACAGTACTATCCTAACCTCTCCAAACATATCACACGCGGATGTAACCTAGCCTTACCTAACATGCGGATACCACTACTTCCGGCCTCCACAGCGACAAGCAGAATGTACTAGAGCACAGTATGGGGCAGAAATCCACCGCACTGCAGCGAATAGCACAGAAGCCGTAAATATCCTAGCGTAAATTGGCCTAACTTAGCCTGACCGACCGTTGCATAACTGAATATAACGTGCCGCGGTCATCGGTACTGGCCTCCCCATAGCCAAGCAGTACATACTAGAGCACAGTTGGTCTCAGAAATCCCCTGTAAAGCAGTGTATAGCACGAAAGTCAAAGCTACGCTGACCAAACTTAACCAAAACTAACGTAAGCAAACGTTACCTAACTGAACCCAACGTGCCGCGACCGCTATTGTTCGAATCCGATGAGTCGAGAGTATAGGAGTGGTATGTGGAACGCAGCCATCCACCGCATGGCAGTGTATAGTACAAAAGTCGAGGAGATCCTAACCTAACCTGGCTTAACCTAACCTTACCGTTCGTAGCATAGCATAACGCAACATGCCACGAACACAGCTCCTGGCATACCCAGCGCCAAGAAGAATATATTATAGCACAGTGGATCAAGGGAATCCACCAAATAACAGTGCATAGCACGAAAGAGAGACCTATCCTAACCAAACCTTCCTGGCATACCATAACGAAACGTAAAATATCTCAACACAACGTGCCGAGATCACTATTACTGGCCACCACGGAGCCAAGCAGAAAATATTAGAACTCAGTAGAACGCACATATCAGAGTATAGCAGTGTGAAGCACAGGGGGGTAAGGTACCCTGTCTTAACCTCACCAAACGTAACACAACCAAAGGTGGCATAGCTCAGCCTTTCGACGCGAAACAACTATTGCAGGCCGTCACAGAGACGAGCCGGCTGTACTAGTGCACAGATATGCCCAGAAATCTACCGCGTTGTAGGGAACAGCGCAAAAGCCGAAGGTATCATGACCTAATCTGTCTTAACCTAACCTAACCAAGCGCAGTGTAGCTTAACGGAATGTGCAGCTACCACTATTGCTCGCCACCCTGAGGCGAGCAGAGTGTAGTAGAGAAACGTAGAGCGCAGATATCCGCAGAATAGCAGTGTATAGCACAATAGATGAAGATATCCTAACGTTACCAGACCTAACCTAACCCAACCAAACGTAGCATAACACAACACAACCTTCCGCGAACGCTGCTTCTGGCATCCGCGGAGCCAAGGAGATTATAGTGGAGCACAGTAGATCACAGGAATCCACCGTATAACAGTGTACAGCACGAGAGTCAAAGTTGGCCTTACCAAGCGTGACCTACCCTGACATAACCAGACGTAACCTAACGCAACCTAAAGGGCCGCCACCGCTATTGCATGAATCCCCAGATTCGAGCTGAGTAGAGTAGGGCAATGCAGAGCACAGGAATCCACCGCCTAGCAGTGTACAGCACAAAGTCGAGAATATCGTAACCTAACCATGCCTAACCTAACCATACCATACGTAGCCTAATTCTGTCTAAGTGCCGCGTCCACTATTGCTGGCCACAACAGAGCCAAACAGTAAATATTAGAACGCAGCAGAACGCAGAAATCGGAGTATAGTAGTGTGTAGCACAGAAGTCTAAAATATCCCATCCTAACCTCTCCAAACGTAACATACCCAAACGTGGCACAACTCAACCAATCGTGCCGAGAACACTATTTCTGGCCTCCCAAGAGTCAAGCAGAATATACTAGAGCAAAATAAAGCACTGAAATCCACAGCATTGCAGTGTATAGCACAAAAAGTCAAAGATATCCTAACATAAACTGAAAAAACCTATCCTAACCAAACTTAAGCTAACCTATCCTCACGTGGCGAGACGACCATTTCTGGCCACCCCAGGGCCAGGCAGGACATGTTAGAGCGCAGGAGATGTCAACAATCCACCGAGAAGCAGCACATGGCACAAAAGCCTAATATACTATATCCTAACATGACCAAGCGTGACATAAACAAAACATAGCATAACTCAACCCAACGTGCCGAGGCCACTATTGCTGGCCTCCGCAAAGCCAAGAAGGATATACAGGAGCACAGTAGAGTGCATAAATCCACCGCAATGCATTCCATGTCGCAAAAGTCAATGACACCCCGGCCAAACCTAACCAAACCTAACATATCCTAACGTAACGTAACCAAACCTAACGTGCTGCGACCTCTATTGCTGGCGTTCCCAGGTACCGCCTGAATATGGTAGAGCACAGAAGAGCGCAGAAATCGAAAGAAGCGCGGTGTATTGCAGAAGAGTCGAAGCCACCCTAACCTAACCTAAGCTCAACTAACATGAGCAAACGTTGCTTATCCCAACATAACGTGCCGAGGCCACCATTACCGGCCTCACCAGAGGCAAGCAGAGTATGCTACAGCATAGTGGGCCTCAGAAGTCCACCGCAACTTAGTGTACAGCACAAAAGACAAAGATATCCTAACCTAACTTGACCTAACCTAATCTAACCAAACATAACGTGCCGCGACAACTTCTTCTGGCCTCCCCAGGGCCAAATAGAATATAGTAGAGCACAGCCAAGCGCAGAGGTCTTCCGAATAGCAGTGTATAGCACGAATGTCAAAGATAACCTGACCGAGCATAACACAACCCAACATAACCAAACGTAATATAAATGAACCTAATGTGCTGAGACCACTACTGCTCGCCTCCCCAGAGCCGAGGGAAGTATAGTATAGCAATTTAGGGAGCGAATGTTCACCGAATGGCAGTGTATAGCACAAAAGTCAACAAAATCCTGACCAAACGAACCTAGTCCTACCCAAAGAAACGCAACATGACACAACCTGAAGTGCCGAGACCACCATTACTGGCCACCCCAGAGCAGAGCAGGACATGTTACAGCACAGTGGAGAGCAGAAATCCACCGAATAGCAGTGCATGGCTCAAAATCCTAAGCTACTCTATCCTAACTTTACCAAACGTGGCATAAGCAAATGTAGCTAGACTCAACGTAACGTGCTGAGACCAATATTGCTGGCCTGCCCAGAGCCAAGCTGAATACACTATACCACAGTAGAGCGCAGAAAGCCATCGATGGGCTGTGAAGGGCGCAAAAGTCAATGCCATCCATAACAAACTTTACTTAACCTAACCTAACCTTACGTAATATAACAAAACCCATCGTGGCACGACCACTGTTGCTGGATCCACCGGAGTCGGGGAGAGAATAGTAGAGCAAAGTAGAGCGCAGGAATTCGCCGAATAGCAGAGTATAGCACAAAAGTAAATACTATACTCACCGAACCAAGCCAAACTTAACCTATCCGGACGTAATATGAATAAACCAAACGCGCCGCGTACGGTTTTGCTGGCCTCCACGGAGACAAGCAGAGCATTTCAAAGGAGAGTAGTGCGCAGAAATCTATAGAATCGCAGTTCATAGCAGAAAAGTCTCAGCAAGCAACCACAACGATCGCTAACATAACCTAACCAAACGTAGCCTACCTCAACATAACCTGAGGTGACTGCTATTGCTGACCAGAGCCAGGCAGATCGTACAAGGGCAACTTAGAGCGCAGAAAACCACGGCAAGATTTGTATATCTCAAAAGTCAATACTAAAATGACCAAACATAGCCAAACCTAACCAAACGTAACATAGCTCAAACTAACGTGGCGCGACCACTATTTCTGGCCTCCCCAGAACCAAGCAGAGCACACTAGAGCACGGTGAGCGAAGAAATCCACCGAATACTAGGGTATAACGCAAAAGGCAGAGCTGCCCTGTCATAACCTAACCAAACGTAGCATAACTCACCCTAACGTGCCGAGGCCACTATTCCTGCCCTCCCCAGGGCCAAGCAGGAGTCATTAGAGGCGGATATAGGGCAGAAGCCCATAGAATTGCAGTGCATAGGACAATAGTCAAAACTACCCTATCCTAACCTAACCAAACGTAACATTACCGAAAGTAGCCTAACAGAAATTAACGTGCTGAGACCGCTATCGCTTGCATCCCAAGAGCCGAGCAGGATATACTAGAGCACGGTAGGGCGCAGTAGTCCACTGAACAGCAGCGTATGGCGCAAAAGACAAAGTTATCCTGTCCCAAAATAACCAATCGTAACATAGACAAACGTAACCTAATCTAACTTATCGTGTCTAGACCACTATTTCTGGTCTCCCCATCGACAAGCAGAACATATTAGAGGAGCGTAGAGAGTAGAAATGCACCGAATGGATGCGTATAGCGCAAAGGTCAAAGCCGCCCAGTCCTAACATAACTAAACGTTAAACAATCAATCGTAATCCAAACCAACATAACGTGCAGAGACCACTATCGCTGACCTCCCAGAGCCATGTAGAACATATCAGAGCACAGTAGAGCGCAGCAGTCCACCGAACGGCAGTGTATAGGCGCCAAAGTCGAAGCCATCCGAACATAACATAGCCAAACGCAGCATAGCCAAACGTAATACAAACAAACCTAATTTGCCGAGACAGTTGCCGAATACAGTGCATAGCACAAAAGTCGAAGCGATCTTATACAAACCTAATCAAACCTTACCTATCCAAACGTAAGATGACTCAACCTATCGTGCCGAGACCACTATCGCTGGCCATCACAAAGCCAATCAGAACATATTAGAGGACAGTAGGGCGCAGAAATCCATAGATTCGCAGTGTATAGCAGGAAATCCAAATCGGTCCAAACCTAGCCCAAGCAAAGGTATACTTACCGCACGTAAAATAACTGAACGTAATACGCAGCGACCACTATTGCTGGACTCCCCAGGTCCAAGCAGACTATTGTAGAGCACAGTAGAGAGCAGAAATGCACCGAATAGCGGTGTATAGCACGAAAGTCGAAGCTATCCTAACTGAACATAACATAACTCAACAAAATCAAACGTAACAATACTCAACCTAACGTGCCAGGTCCACTACTACTGGCTTCCCCAGCTCCATGCAAAATATACTGCAGCACAGCAGAGCGCAGAAATCCATAGAACGGCCGTGTATAGCAGAAAAGTCGAAGTTACCATAGCCTAACCCAAACTAACCTGAACTTTCCGAACATATCACCACTCAACGTAGCGTGCCGCGAACACCACTGCTGGTGTCCACACAGACAGCCAGAATGTGATAGGGCGCAGTGGTGAGCAGAAATCCATAGGATAGCCGCGCGCAGCACACAGCTCTAAGCTATCCTAGCTAAACACATACTAACGTAAACTGACCAAACGTAACCTACTATACATATCGCGCAGCAACCAGTATGTCTGACCTCACTGGAGCCAAGCAAAACATGTTAGACGAGTGGAAAGCGCAGAAATCGAAAGAATGGCTTTTTGCGACACAAAAGTCAAAGCCAACCTGACCTAACACGACGTAACCTAACCGAACCAAACGTAACCTAACTAAACATATCGTGCCTCGCCAATATTTCTGGTCTCACCGGAGCCAAGCAGAACATATTAGAAAAGAGCGGAGCGCTGAAGCCCATAGTAGGGCAGTGTGCAGCAGAAAAGTCAAGGCAACCCTGGCCTAACCCAAAATAAGCAAAACATGCCGAACGTAACATAACTCAACACAACGTGACGCGACCACTATTGCTGACGTCCCCAGGGATATGCAGAACGTATTGGAGAGGGTAGACAGCAGAAATCCTGGAATTAGCGGTTCATAGTGTGAAAGTCGTAGCTATCCTAACCGAACCCTAACTAACCTAACATAGCCATGCCTAACATAGCTCAAACTCGCGTGACGAGACAACTGTTGCCGGCCTCCACAGAGAAAAGCAGAATGCACAAGAACTATGTAGAGAGCAAAAACCGAACGAATATCGATGCATGGCACAAAAGTCAAAGCTACCCGAGCCAAACATATTCTAACCAAACCTAACCGAACGTAACGTAGCGCAATATAACGTGTCGCGTCCTCTGTTGCCGGCATCCTGAGAGATATGTAGAATGTAATAGAGCACTGTAGAGCGCAGAAACCCATGGAATAGCAGTCTGTAGCACAAAATTCGAAGCTACCATAACCTAACCGAGCCTAGCCTAAACTTCCCAAAGGAAACCTAACTCAACCTAACGTGCCGCGGCCACTATTGCTGGCCATCACTGAGCCAAGCAGGACATATTAGTGGGGAGTAGGGCGCTGAAAACCATAGAATCGCAGTGTATAGCAGAAAATTCAATGCTACCAAAAACTAAGCCAATCCACGTAACTTAACCAAGCGAAACCTAACAGAACTTAATATGCCGCGGACACTATTGCTGGACCCCACAGGACCAAGCGGGGCGTATTAGAACACATTAGAGTGCAGAAATCCACCGAATAGCCGTGAATAGCAAAAAAGTCAATGTAGCCAGTCCTGACCTTGCCTATCGTAACACTTCCAGGCGTAACATTACGCAATCTAACATGTCGAGACCAATTTTGCTGGCGTCCACGGGGTTAATCAGAGAGTACTAGAGCGTAGTAGTGGGCAAGAATCCACTGCACTGCAGTGAGTAGCACAAAAGCCGTAGATAACCAAACCCAAGCTGACCAAACGTAACATAACCAAGCATAACATAACCAAACGTAACACAACTCAACCTAACGTACCGAAAGCACCATCGCTGACCTCCCCAAAGCAAAGAAGAACATAATAGAGCAAGGAATATCGCAGAAAACGACGGAAGGGCAGTGTATAGAACAATAGTCAAAGTTAACCGGAACAGACTTAACCTGACATAGGCAAACCGAATGTAACCTGACTCAAACTGGCTTGACACGACCACTATACCCCGCATCCCCAGAGACAAGCAGAATGTGATAGAGCACAGTGGGGCGCAGGAGTCCATTCAGCAGCAGTGTGCATCACAGAAGCCAAAGCTATATTAAACTAAGCCAACGTAACCTATCATAACCAAACGCTATCTGTCTCAACCTTACGCGCCGTGAACGCCATTTCAAGCCTCCGCACAGCCATTCAGAATATAGTAGAGCACAGTAGAGCGCAGACAAGCTACGAATATCAGTGTATAGCACGAAAGTCAAAGATAACCCGACCTAGCTTAACATAGACCAATATTTCTGGCATTCCCAGAGCCAAGCTGGAAATGTTAGAGTACAGCTGAAAGCAGAAATCCACCTAATAGCATTGTATAGTACAAAAGTCAAAGTTACCCTATCCTATCATGACCAATCCTTACATACACAAACGTAACATAATTAAACATAACGTCACGCGACAGCTATTGCTGGCCTCGCCAAAGTCAAGCAGAGTACACGAGTGTACAGTGGAGCGCAGCAACCCACCGCATCGCAGTGCATAGCGCAAAAGTGAAGGATAACCTAACCTAACGTATCCGAACGTAGAGTGACTCAACAAAACGTGACGAGACCAATATTGCTGGCTTCCCCAGAGGAAAGCAGATAATATAAGAGCACATTAGAACCCAGGAATCCACCGAATAGCAGTGTATAGAACAAAAGCCGAAGTACCCTATCCTAACACAGCCAAACGTAACATCACCAAACGTAGCATAACCATACCTAACATGGCGAAACCACTATTGCTGGGCCTACAGAGACGAGCGGAATGTCCTATAGCATAGTAGTTCTAAGACATGGGCAGCATTGCAGTGAAAAGCACAATAGTCGAAGGTGCCCAAACCTAGCCGGACCTAACGTAAACTAACCTAACGTACCATAACTGAAAAAAGCGTGCCGGGACGACTACTTCTGGCCTCGACAGAGCGATGCCGAGTATACTAGAGCATAGTCGAGCACAGAAATCCTACGTACAGCAGTGTATACAACGAAAGTCAAAGATGTACTGACCGAGCTTAACATAACCTAACATAACAAAACCTAATCTAACTGAAGCTGACGTGGCGAGACAACTGTTGCTGGCCTCCCCAGAGCAAAGAAGAATATACTAGTGCAATGCAGATAGCAGAAGTAGGCCGAACAGCGGTGTACAGCAGAAAAGCCAAAGCTATGCATACAAAGCTATCCTGCCCTGACATAGCAGACCGCGACGTGGCTCGACATAACATGCCGCGACACCTATTCCTGGAGTCCACAGAGACGTGCTGAGTATGATGGAGCACCGTACTGCGTAGGAATCCCTAGAATAGCTTTGCGCAACACAAAAGACGCACCAATCCTAACCCAACCCAACGTAACTTAGCCTAACCTAACGTAACATATCTCATCATGACCTGCCGAGACCACTATTGCTGGCCTCTCCATAGCCATTCAGAACATACTAGAGCAGAGTAGATTGCAGAAATCCACCGAATAGCAGTGTATAGCACAAACATCAAAGCTATCCCAACCAACACTAGCCAAGCATAGCCTAACCAGGCGTAAAGTAACTCAATCAATGGGGCCGCAAACACTATTGCTGACGTCCCAAGAGGAAAGCAAAATGAACTTTAGCACAGTGGGACACAGAAGCCCACCGCAATGCACTGAGCAGCGCAAAAGCCGTAGATATCTTAACCGAACCTGACCAAACCTAACCCCAAGGAACGTACTATGGCTCAAAGTAACGTACCGTGGCCTCTGCCCCTGGCCTCCCCAGAGCCAAGCAGATTGTAGTAGAGCACAGTTGATCATAGAAATCTACGGAATAGCAGTGTAAAGCACTAAAGTCGAAGTGGCCTATCCTAACCTAGCCTAACGTAACATAATCAAACGTAGCCTAACCAAGCGGAATAGCAGTGTAAAGGACTAAAGTCGAAGTGGCCTATCCTAACCTAGCCTAACGTAACATAATCAAACGTAGCCTAACCAAACCCATCGTGACGAGACCACTATTGCTGACTTCCGCTGAGACAAGCAGGGTGTACTAGAGCACAGCAGCGAGCAGAAACCAGCCGCATTGCAGTGAACAGCACAAAAGGCCAAGATATCCTAACCTAACCTGACCTAACCAAACCTAACCTTACGTAGCAATGCTCCAAATTGCATCCAGCGACCAGTGCTCCTAGACGCCTCAGAGAAAAGCAGAATGTAGTAGAGCACAGTAGATCGCAGGAATCCACCGAATAACAGTGTATAGCACGAAAGTCAAGGAAATCCTGACCAAATGTAGCCTAACGTAACCTAACCAAACATAACATAACTTGACCTAGCGTGCCACGACCATTACTGCTCTCCGCCCCTCAGACGAGCAGAGTATAGATGTGCAATGTAGAGAGCAGAAATCGACCGAATAGCAGTGTTTAGCACGAAAGTCGAAGCTATCCTTACTAAACATGAACTAACCTAACATACTCAAACGTAACAATACTCATCCTAGCGTGCCGAGACCACTACTGCTCTACTCCTCTGAGTCGAGCACAGTATAGATGTGCAATGCAGATCGCAGAAATGGACGGAATAGCAGTGTGCAGCAGAAAGGTCGATTATACCCCAAATTAACCTGACGTAACCTAACCTAACCATGCGTGGAATAACTCAAACTAACGCGCCGAGATGACTAGCTTCCACAGAGAGGAGCAGTATGGACAAGAGCACAGTGGACGCAGGAGTCATCAGCACTGCAGTGAGTAGCAGAAGAGCCGTAGATATTCTGTGCTAACCAGACCAAACCTAACATAACCAATCGCAGCGTAGCTTAACTTGACGTACCGTCACCTTTGCTCCTGGCCTTCCCACAGCCAAGCGGAATGTAGTAGAGCACAGTATGTCATAGAAATTAACGGAATAGCAGTGTATAGCACTTCTGCGCTCTTCTGCGCGCTATCACGACTTGCTTGTCTCCGTGGACGCCAGGAGTGATGATCTCGGATCGTTGGGTTGAATTTTGTTACGTTTGCTTAGGTCAGGTTTTGTCAGATTTGTTTAAGACCTCTTTGACTTATCTGCTGTACATTGTTGTGCGGGAGATTTCGGCGCTCAACGTTGCTCTGCTATACTCTGCTTAGCTCACGTGAGGCCAGTAATAGCGATCGTGACACGTCAGTTTGGGTCACGTTATGTACGATTATGTTACGTTTGGTTATGTTAGGATAGGATTGCTTTGACCTATGGGCTACACACTGCTGTTTGGTGGATTTCTGAGCTCTACTGTGCACTAATGCGCTCTGCTTAGCCGTGGGGAGGCCAGCAATAGTGGTATGGGCAATTCAGGTTGAGTTACGCTGCGTTGGGTTAGGTTAAGTTTGGTTATGCTAGGATAGGGTAACTTTGACTTTTGTGCTATAAACTGCTCCTCGGAGCGTCTCTGCGTTCAACATAGCCCTACTATACTCTGCTCGACTCTCAGGGATCCAGCAATAGTGTTCGCGGCAAGTTAGTTTGTGTTAGAATACGTTGTGTTATGTTAGGTTACGTTGCGTTTGGTTAGGATAGATTCGACTGTTGTGCTACACATTGATATCCCATGGACCTCTGCCCTCTACTGCGCGCTACCACACTCTACTTGTGTCAGGGGACGCCAGGATGAGTGTTCGCAACTTGTTGGGTTTAGTTACGTTCAATTCGGTTAGGTTAGGTTTGGCAAGGATCGGTTGGGGTATCTTTCACTCTTGTGCTATACACTGCTGTCCGGTCGTCTTCAAAGACCTACATTGCACTGCTATACTCTTCCCAGCTCTCGTGACGCCAGCAATAGTGGTCGTGGCACCACAGACTGTGCTACGTTACGATTGTTCCTTTCACGTTTTGTCAGGTTAGGTGATTATAGCCCTGACTTTGTGCTTTACACTGCTATCCGGTTTACTTCTGTGCTCCACTGCGATCTAATATTCTCTGCTTTGCTATGCGGATGCCATAAATGGCGGCCGCGGCCCGTTATGTTGGGCAAAGTTACGTTTCTTTATGTTACGTTTGTTTCAGATAGGATAGGTTAACTCTGCTTTTTGTGCTACTCACTGCTATTCGGTGGATTTCTGCGATCTAGGTTGCTCTACTATACTCTACTCGACACTGGTGTGGCGAGCAATGGTAGTCGTGACACCATAGGTTGTGTTATGTTATGCATTTTTAAGCTAGGTTGGCTTATGTTCGTTTATGGTGGCTTCGAGTTTTTTGCCCTACACTGCCGTTCGGCGCACATCTGCATTCTACAGAGCTCTAATATGTTCGGCTTGTCTCTGATAAAGACAGCAATGCTGTTATCGGCACGTTATGTTGAGGTTGGTTACGTTGGGTTAGGTAAGGTTAGGAATGGTCGGGACATCTCCAACTTTCGCGTTATACACTGTTATCAGGCGGATTTGTGTGATGTATTGCGCTCTACTACATTCTGTTTGGTTCTGGCGCGGCCAGGAGCAGTGGTCGCAGCAAGTTGCTTTGAGATATGCTGCTCTTGGTTAGGTTGGGCTTGGTCGGGTAGGTTGATGATATCTTCGACTTTTGTGTTATTCACTGCAATTCGGTCGATTTCTACGCTCTACTGTTCTCTAATATTTACTGCTTGGCTCTGCGGAGGCCAGGCATGGTGGTCTCAGCGCGTTAGGTTCAGGTTGGTTACGTTCGGTTATGTTAGGTTTGGCTATGTTAGGACAGGTTAGATCAAACTTTTATGCTGTACACTGCCATACGGTCGATCTCTGCGCTCTACTGTGCTCTAGTATGCTCTGTATGGCTCTGGGGATGCCAGCAATTATGGCGTCAGCACGTTAGGTTCAGTTATGTTACGCTCGGTTGGGTTATGTTTGTTTGGGTTAGGTTCTCATAACTACGACTTTCGCGGCATACGCTGTTGTTCCTTGGATTTCTGCGCACTGCTGTGATCCGGTATGTGCCGCTTGTCACTGGGATAGCCAGGAATAGCGGTCTCGGCAAATTAGGTTGAGATAGGATACGTTCGGTTATGTTACGTTAGCTTAGCATATGCTTGGATAGCTTCGACTCTCCCGCTATACACTGCGATCCTATGGATCTCTGCGCTCTACTCCCCTCTAATGTGCTCTGAGTGACCCGGTGCAGGCCAGCAGTAATGGTCGCGGCGCGTTTGGTTGAGTCATGTTACGTTTGGCTAGGTTAGGTTAGATTAGGTTCGGTCAGGGTATTTCCGTCCTTGTGCCATTCACTGCAATGCGTTCGATTTCTGCGCTCTACTGCCGTCTAGTGTATTCTGCTTGGCTCTGTGGAGGCCAGCAATTGTTGTCGCTGCACATTATGTTGAGCTATGTTACGTTTGGGCATTGTCACGATAGTTTGAGCAAGGAGGTGGTAGCTGATCTTTGTGCTATACACTGCTATTCAGCGGATTGCTGCGCTCTACTATGATCTCATATGTACAGCTTGGCGATGGGAAAGTGAGCAATAGTGGCCTCGGCAATTTTTGTGCTGTGTCATGCTACGTTTGGTTGGGTCATGATAGGCAACGTTATGTCAGGATATCTGTGACTTTTGTGCTTTGCACAGCTACACGAGCATTACTGCGCTCTAGTGTGCTCTAGTATGTCCTGCTTGGATCTGTGGCGGACAGCAATAGCGGCCTCGTCACGTTATGGTGAGTCAGGCTACGTTCGGTTAGGTTGGGATAGGCTACGTTTGGTAAGGATAGCTTTAACTCTTGTGCTGTTCACTGCTATTCGGTAGACTTCTGCGCTCTGCTGCGCTCTAATATGCTCTGCTTGGCGATGAGTAGCACAGCAATAGTGATCGTGACACGATAGAATGCGTTAGGTTACGCTTCGGTAGGCTAGGCTGGACTAGGTTTGGTTACGATATCTTTAACCTTTGTGCTATACACTGCTATTCGGTGGATTTCTGCGATCTACTGTGCCCTAGTATGATTTGCATGCCCCTGAGTATGCCAGCATTAGTGGTCTCGGCAAGTTAGCATGAGTTATGTTACGTTCGGTTAGGTTATGTTTCGATAGCTTAAACTTTCTTGGCAAAGACTGTTATACGGTGGATTCCTGCTATCTGCTCAACTCTACTATACTCCGCTCGACCCTGTGGAGGCCAGCAATAGTGGTCGTTGCACGTTAGTTTGAGTTAGGTTACGTTTGGATATGTCACGATCGGTTATGTTTGTAGAGTATAGCTTTGACTTTTGCAGTATACACGGCCATTCGTTGAACTTCTGCTCTTCTACTGTGGTATAATATGTGCAGCTTGGCTCTGGAAAAGACAGCAATAGCGGTCGAGGCACATAATGTTGAAATAGGCTACGTTTGGTTAGGTTAGGTTATGACGGGTTACGAAAGGATATCCTAGACTTTATTGCTTTACACTGTAATGCGGAGGATTTCTGCGCTCTTCGGTGCCATAATTTGTTCAGCTTGGTCCCGGGAAAGCAAGCGATAGTGGAATCGGCACGTTACGCTCTGTTAGGCTACGTTCGGATAAGTCACGTTAGGTCAGGGTAGGTTACGATATCTTTGACTTTTGCGACTTACGCTTCAATCCGGCGGTACTCTGCGCACTACTCTGCCCTAGCATGTTCCGCTTCGCGCTGGGAATGCCGGCAATAGTGTTGTCGGCACGTTAGACTTAGTTAGGCTGCGTGTGGTAAGGTCACGTTTGGCTAGGTTAGGATAGGATAGCTTTGACTTTTGTGCTACACACTGCTATTCGGTGGATTTCTGGGCTCTACTGTGCTCCAATACGCTCTGCTTGGCTATTTTGATGCCGGCAATAGTGGTCTCGGCACGCTATATTGTGTCAGTCTACGTTCGTATGAGGTTTGTTAGGTCAGGTTAGGTTAGGATGTCTATGAATTTTGTGCTTCACACAGCAATGCGGCGTATTTGGGCGCACTACTGTGCTGTAGTATATTCTGATTTGCTTTGCGAAGTTCAGCAATGGTGGTCAAGGCTCGTTTGGAGGAGTTAGGTTACGTATGGCTGCGATATGTTTGGCCACGTTAGGCCAGGGAAGCTTTCACTTTTGTGCTATGCACTGCTGTGCGGCGGGTTTCCGCTCTCTACTGTGATCTAACATGCTCTGCTCGACCATGGAGAGTGCAGTAATTGTGGTCTCGGTACATTAGGTTGGGATAGGCCACGTCTTGCTATGTTTCGTATGGTTAGTGTAGGGGTGGTTATCTTTGACTTTTGTGCCGTATACAGAAATGCGGTGAATTTATGCGCTTCACTGTGTCCTAGTATGTCATGCTTGGCTCTGTGGAGGTCAGTAAAAGTGGTCTTGCCGAGTTAGGTTGATACTGGCTACGCTTGGTTAGGTTATGTTAGCTATTGTCAGGTTCGGATAGCTTCAACTTTTCCGCCATTCACTGCGATTCTATTGACCTCTTCCCTTTGCTCACGCCTAGTATGTTCCGCTTTACTCTGCAGGGGCCAGTAATGGCGGTCCCGTCACGGTAGTTTCATTTTGGCTACGCTTTGTTATGTTACGTTTGGATAGGTTAGGATAGGAAGGCTTAGACTTTCGCGCTGTACGCTACTATCCGGTGGATTTATTCTCTCCACTCTGCTCTGATATGACCGTTTCGCGCTTGAGAGGCCAGCAATACTGGTCTCGGCGCGATAGTTTCAGCTATGATACGTTTGATTGTGTTATGTTGGTTTGAGTTATGTCCGGATAGCTTTGACTTTCGTGGCGTACACCGCTATGCGCCTGATTTTAGCGCTCTACTGTGCACTATGTTCTGCTTCGTACTTAGGAGGCCAGGAACTGCGGTCGCGGAAGGTTTGGTTGTGTTAGGTTGCATTTGGTTTATTTAGGGTAGCATAAGATTGGTTAGCATGTCTCCGACGTTTGCGCTACACACTGCTATTCAGTGGACTTCTACTCTCCACTGCACTCTAGTCTGTCCTGCTTGGCTCTGCGGAGGTGAGCAATTGCGGTTTCGGCTCGTTAGGTTGAGTTAGGCTACGTTAGGCTATGTTCCGTTGCTTGGGTTAGGCTTGGGGAGACTTGACTTTTCTGATATACAAAGCGACTCTATGTATTTCTGCGTTCTACTCTCCACTAACGTGTTCGGCTTGGCTCTGGAGAGGCCAGCAATATAGGTCGCGGCACGTTACGTTGAGTTAGGTTACGTTCGGTTATGTCATGATTGGTTAGGATATGGGGGATAGCATTGACCTTAGCGCTCTGGCCTGCTATAAGGTGGATTCCTGCGCCCTACAGTGCTCTGATGCTTTCAGCTTGGCTCTGGGGAGGCCAGCAATAGTGGTCGCTGCACGTTATGATCAGACAGATTACGTTCAGTTAGGTAGTGTCAGGCTAAGTTTGGTAAAGATAGCTTTAACCTTTGTCTTGTACACTGATGTTCGGTGGATTTCTACGCTCTACTCTGCTCTAGTATGTCCTGCTTAGCTCTGGGGATGCCAGAAATGGTGGTCGCGGCACGTTAGGTTGAGTTAGGCACTGCTCGGTTATGTTACGATTGGTTAGGTAATGAGAAGATAGCTTTGACTTTAGTGTCATAGTATGCTTTTAGGTGGATTTCTGCGTCCTGCAGTGCTCTGACGCTTTCAGCATGACTCTGGGAATGCCAGCCACAGAATTCGCTGCACGTTTGGTTGAGTAAGGTTGCGTTCTGTTATGCTGGGTTCGGCTAAGTTTGATCTATATAGCTTTAACTTTTGTGCAGTAAAGTGTATTACGGCGGATTTCTGCGATCTACTGTCCTCTAGTAGGACCTGCTTGGCTCTGGGGGGCAGCAATAGTTGTCTCGGCACGTTAGGTTGAGTTAAGCTATGCTTGGATATGTTCCGTTGGTTTGGGTTGGGTTTGGGTAGCTTTGAATTTTCTGATATACCCTGCGATTCAATGGATTACTGCGTTCTACTCTCCACTATTGTGTTCCGCTCGGCTCTGGGGACGCCAGCAATTGTGGTCTCGGCACGCTCGGTTGAGCTATGCTGTGATCGGGTGTGTTACGGTTGGTGAGGTTAGGATATGTTAGCTCAGACTTTTGTACGATACACTCCTATCCGCGGATATATGCGCTCTATCGTGCTCTAATATTTTCTGCTCTGCTCCTGGGAGGCCAGTGATAGTGATCTCGGCATGTTAGGTAGAGTTATGTTACGTTTGGTTAGGTTAGGTTTGGTCAGGTTAGCTTAGGTCATCTTAAGTGAAATCGTGGCTCACACCGACAGTCTGAAATTCCTAAGCAAGAGGACCAGGGTTCGATTCCCGTCCATGTTAGGTACCTTTGAGAGCCGCGCTGAATGTCGAACGAGACGGA
>NW_016910200.1:40615-41455 GCF_001483705.2 Eufriesea mexicana
CCCCGCGTCCGCTCGAAATGTGCGTGCGTCCGCGGACGCCGGAGCAGCGGCACCGGCGCCAGACTTCAGTATGGAGGCTGCCTTCGCGGCACTCAGTCTCCGAATCGACGAAAAGTTCGAGGAGCTCGTGCGTACGCTCCCCGTGGCGGCCGGGCGGGATGCGCCTGCCCGAGCGCAGGAGCAAGCGAGCTCCAACGCCGCCCTGCGCGCGCGGCCTGCACTGGTGACCTCGGCGGTGTCTGTCGCGGGCGCTTCCCGTGGCGGGCCCGCTGACGCCCAGGCCAAGGACCCGGTCGTGGCCCCGGTCGTAGCCGGGAAGGACGCAGAGGCCAGCTGGTCTCTCGTCATCGGTAGGCGCGAGAAGCGAGCGCAGCGGCAGGCGGCCGCTGCCTCGCAACTGCCATATACCCTGCGATTCAATGGATTACTGCGTTCTACTCTCCACTATTGTGTTCCGCTCGGCTCTGGGGACGCCAGCAATTGTGGTCTCGGCACGCTCGGTTGAGCTATGCTGTGATCGGGTGTGTTACGGTTGGTGAGGTTAGGATATGTTAGCTCAGACTTTTGTACGATACACTCCTATCCGCGGATATATGCGCTCTATCGTGCTCTAATATTTTCTGCTCTGCTCCTGGGAGGCCAGTGATAGTGATCTCGGCATGTTAGGTAGAGTTATGTTACGTTTGGTTAGGTTAGGTTTGGTCAGGTTAGCTTAGGTCATCTTAAGTGAAATCGTGGCTCACACCGACAGTCTGAAATTCCTAAGCAAGAGGACCAGGGTTCGATTCCCGTCCATGTTAGGTACCTTTGAGAGCCGCGCTGAATGTCGAACGAGACGGA
>NW_016910200.1:42643-45298 GCF_001483705.2 Eufriesea mexicana
ACTGGTGGCCTCGGCGGTCTCTGTCGCGGGCGCTTCCCGTGGCGGGCCCGCTGACGCCCAGGCGAAGGACCCGGTCGCGGCCCCGGTCGTAGCCGGGAAGGACGCAGAGGCCAGCTGGTCTCTCGTCATCGGTAGGCGCGAGAAGCGAGAGCAGCGGCAGGCGGCCGCTGCCTCGCAGCTGCCCGCGAGAGTGCCCTCGATTGCGCCGAAGGGAGCCGTCGGTAAGACGGGGCGCCGCTCAGCGGGGATGAGCTCCGCCCGCGCTCCACCCGCGACCACCGCGAAGACCGTAACGATGCGCGGTAGCGATAAGAAGAAGAGCGGCGGTAAGCCGGGCCCCATTCTTAAGCGGCCGCCGTCGCGGGCCGCCGTCACGGTTTGGGTACCCGAGGGGTCGAGTCTCTCTTGCGCGGAGGCCATCTCCGCTGCAAGGGGAAAGATAAATCTCGCCGACCTCGGGATCGAGGACTTGCGCCCCCGTCGGGCTGCTTCCGGCGGTCTACTGCTGGAGGTCGGCGGACCCGAGGGCGCACAGCGAGCCGCCGCTCTCGCCGGGCGAATGAGGGAAGTCTTGGAGGGATCCGGCGTGCGTGTTACGGTTCCCACCAAAAAAGCGGAGCTGAGGGTGACAGGGCTCGACGACTCTGTCACCCCCCGCGAGGTGGCCGCTGCCCTGGCTAGGGTCGGTGATTGCACCGAGGCGGAAATAAGAACCGGAGTGATCAGGTCTTCCGCTTCGGGGCTGGGCTCTGTATGGGCTCAGTGTCCCCTCGCGGCAGCGAGAAAGGCCGTCGATTGCGGGCGGATCCGCGTCGGCTGGACTTCGGCCCGTGTTGTAGCCTTGGAGGCACGGCGCCTCCAGTGCTTCCGTTGCCTTGCGTTCGGTCACACAAGGAACGGATGCTCTAGCGCGGTGGACCGCAGCGACACCTGTTTCAGGTGTGGCGCGGCGGGCCACCGTGCCGGTGGGTGTAGTGCGCCTGCACCCATGTGCCCGGTTTGCGCCGGGCTCGGCCGCCCCACCAACCACCGGCTGGGCAGCAAGGCGTGCTGCCCGCCAAAGGCGAACTGCGCGGCTCGCCAGGCGCCTGCAGGCGCCGTGTCCGCCTCGGCGCCTGCAAGCGCCAATTCGAAAGCTGCTTCCGCGAATTCCATCTCCGCGAACGCGACCGCGAAGGGCCCGCCGACTGGCGGAGCACCGGGCCCGCAGCCGGCCCAAGGGAAGGGGGGCCAGGAGGAGGCCATGGACACAGCCTAACTTTCACGTCGTCCATGGTGCTCCAAGCCAACCTGAACCACTCGCGGGCGTCGCAGGACCTGCTCCTGCAGACGCTCGTTGAGCTTGGTGTCGGGCTGGCTGTTACCGCAGAGCCGTACCGTATCCTCGACCAAGACGGGTGGTTCGGGGATCGGGACGGCTCCGTGGCGATCATCGCCAGGGGACTACGGCGGACACCCGCACCAACGCTGCTTCACAGCGGTGAGGGATTCGTGGCGGTCTCCTGGAACGACGTAGTCGTGGTGGGGTGCTACGTCTCCCCCAGCCGCGGCCTCTCGTCGTGCGAGAGGTTCCTGGACGAGCTCGGAGGTTTCCTTAGTGGACACATGGCTCATCCGGTTCTGGTCCTGGGGGACTTCAACGCCCACTCCGTGGCGTGGGGTTCCCCGCGAACAGACGCTCGGGGAGAGGCCCTGCAAGATTGGGCCGCGGGGTTGGATCTCCGGTTGCTCAATCGGGGTTCCGTAAGCACGTGCGTTCGGTGGAACGGCACGTCCATCGTGGACTTGTCGTTCGCATCGCCGGCAGCTGTGCGGCGGGTCACCGGCTGGAGGGTGGCGGTGGAGGTGGAAACGCTCAGCGACCACCTCCACATCACCATGATGCTTGCCGTCACTCCTCGCACCGGTCTGGAACCACCCAGCGGGAAGCACACCACCGCGCCGCGATGGGCGCTCGGGCGCCTCGACCGCGACCTCTTCGCCGCGGCCGTCCAGGTCGTCGCCTGGGCGGATGGGGCTGTCGGGCGCGAAAACGACGAAGCAAGCTTAGGGGCGGAGCGGCTAAGGGCTGCGATGACGCGCGCGTGCAACGTCGCCATGCCGCGCGTGAAGGAGCCACCTTCGCGTGGTGCAGTGCACTGGTGGTCGGCTGAAATCGCGCAGCTCCGGGAGCTCTGCGTGCTCGCCCGGCGCCAGTACACTCGGGCGCGTCGTCGACGACGCGCGGTGTCCGCCGAGGAAATCGCGCGTCTCTATCGCGGGTACCGGTCCGCGGTGGGCGATCTCCGGAGGGAGATTCGCAGAGCCAAATCTCGGCAATGGGACGAACTACTCTCGACGCTCGAAAGCGATCCGTGGGGACGCCCCTATAAATTAGTATTGGGGAAGTTAAGGGCATGGGCGCCCCCCGTGACCGAGCGTATGGACCCCGAGCTCCTGCGGCGGGTGATCGATACCCTCTTCCCTGTGGTGGCGGCGGATCGGGTGTATCCCGCTGAAGTGCGGTCGGAACTGGTCGGGTGGTCCGACGAGCTGGGGGTCTCGCGCGAGGAGTTGTGCCGTGCGGTCGTCAGGATGGGGGCGAGGAGCACCGCCCCCGGACCGGACGGCATCCCAGGCCGAGCATTTGCACTGGCTCTGGAAGCGTGGGGCGAC
>NW_016910200.1:54973-55203 GCF_001483705.2 Eufriesea mexicana
TCCCGGACGATACTCGACCGTAGTGCGTGCGACGAACTGCGGGGTTCCACAGGGATCGGTACTCGGACCGATGCTCTGGGACCTCGCGTACGACGCTGTGTTGCGCACTCCCCTCCCCCGCGGCCTGGCGCCTGACGTGTTACGCGGACGACACGCTGGTGATGGCCGCCGGGTCGAGTTGGGAGGAGGCCACGCTGCGCGCGGAAAGCGGCGTGGCCCTCGTCGCGAAT